>NC_081358.1:58441762-58742298 GCF_030684315.1 Stegostoma tigrinum | reverse complement strand
GTATGGGTGGAAATTAGGAACAGCAAAGGAGTAGTCACCTCGTTGGGGGTTTACTACAGGCACCCCAATAGCAGCAGGGAGATTGTAGAAAGCATAGGTTGGCAGATTTTGGAAAAGTGTGGACGTAGTAGGGTTGTTGTAATGGGTGACTTTAACTTTCCCAATATTGATTGGAACCTCCTTCGAGCAGAAGATTTGAATGGAGCTGTTTTTGTAAGGTGTGTTCAGGAGGGTTTCCTATCTCAGTACGTTGACAGGCTGACGAGGCGAGAGGCCATTCTAGACTTGGTGCTCGGAAACGAGCCAGGGCAGGTATCAGATCTTGTGGTGGGAGAGCATTTTGGTAATAGTGACCATAACTGCCTCACATTCTACATAGCTATGGAGAAGGAGAGGATTAGGCAAAATGGGAAGATATTTAATTGGGGAAGAGGAAACTATGATGCGATTAGACATGAGTTAGGAAGCATGGACTGGGAGCAATTGTTCCATGGTAAAGGCACTATAGACATGTGGAGACTGTTTAAGGAACAGTTGTTGCGAGTGATGAATAAATATGTCCCTGTGAGGCAGGCAATAAGGGGTAAGATAAAGGAACCTTGGATGACGAGAGCGGTGGAGCTTCTCGTCAAAAGGAAGAAGGTAGCTTACATAAGGTGGAGGAAGCTAGGGTCAAGCTCAGCTCTATAGGATTACAGGCAGGTGAGGAAAGAGCTCAAAAATGGTCTGAGGAGAGCCAGGAGGGGGCACGAGAAAGGCTTGGCAGAAAGGATTAGGGAGAACACAAAGCCATTTTACACTTATGTGAGGAATAAGAGAATGGTCAAAGAAAGAGTAGGGCCAATCAGGGATAACATAGGTAACTTGTGTGTGGAGTCTGAGGAGGTAGGGGAATCCCTAAATGAGTTTTTCGCTTCCGTCTTTACGAAAGAAACAAACTTTGCAGTGAATGAAACTTTAGAAGAGCAGGTGTGCATGCTGGAATGGATAGAGATAGAGGAAGCTGATGTGCTGAAAATTTAGTCAAACGTTATGTTTGACAAGTCGCCAGGCCTGGAGTTCTTTGAGGATGTGGCTAGAAAAGTTGATGAGGGTCGAGCTGTGGATGTGGTGTATATGGACTTCAGCAAGGCATTTGATAAGGTTCCCCATGGTAGTCTCATTCAGAAGGTCAGGAGGAATGGGATACAGGGGAACTTAGCTGTCTGGATACAGAATTGGCTGGCCAACAGAAGACAGCGAGTGGTAGTAGAAGGAAAATATTCTGCCTGGAAGTCAGTGGTGAGTGGTGTTCCACAGGGCTCTGTCCTTGGGCCTCTACTGTTTGTAATTTTTATTAATGACTTGGATGAGGGGATTGAAGGATGGGTCAGCAAGTTTGCAGATGACGCGAAGGTTGGAGGTGTCGTTGACAGTATAGAGGGCTGTTGTAGGCTGCAGCGGGACATTGACAGGATGCAGAGATGGGCTGAGAGGTGGCAGATGGAGTTCAACCTGGATAAATGCGAGGTGATGCATTTTGGAAGGTCGAATTTGAAAGCTGAGTACAGGATTAAGGATAGGATTCTTGGCAGTGTGGAGGAACAGAGGGATCTTGGTGTGCAGATACATAGATCCCTTAAAATGGCCACCCAAGTGGACAGGGTTGTTAAGAAAGCATATGGTGTTTTGGCTTTCATTAACAGGGGGATTGAGTTTAAGAGTCGTGAGATCTTGTTGCAGCCCTATAAAACTTTGCTTAGACCGCAGTTGGAATACTGCATCCAGTTCTGGTCGCCCAATTATAGGAAAGATGTGGATGCTTTGGAGAGGGTTCAGAGGAGGTATACCAGGATGCTTCCTGGGCTGGAGGGCTTATCTTATGAAGAGAGGTTGACTGAGCTCGGACATTTTTCATTGGAGAAAAGGAGGAGGAGAGGGGATCTAATTGAGGTATACAAGATAATGAGAGGCATAGATAGAGTTGATAACCAGAAACTATTTCCCAGGGCAGAAAAGGCTAACATGAGGGGTCATAGTTTTAAGCTGGTTGGAGGAAAGTATAGAGGGGGTGTCAGAGGCGGGTTATTTACACAGAGAGTTGTGAGAGCATGGAATGCATTACCAGCAGCAGTTGTGTAAGCAAGGTCATTGGGGACATTTAAGAGACTGTTGGACATGCATATGGTCACAGAAATTTGAGGGTGCATACATGAGGATCAATGGTCGGCACAACATCGTGGGCTGAAGGGCCTGTTCTGTGCTGTACTGTTCTATGTTCTATGTTGTATGTTCTATGCAATAATTTGGATGTGAATTGCAGACAAAACTCTGTAGTTTCCAATTAAACATATTTTTTAGTTTATGAGCTACAGTGGAAGTTTCAAATGAATGAACATTTTTGTTTATGCTCTTGATTTTATTTACATGCTCTATTGCTCTGCTGTGTTCTTCTAAATGTTTTAATTGCAGCTGACTTGCAAAATAATTTTGCACACAATACTCAGATGGAAGTTTATTTCCAATGCAAACATTTCCTACAAGTACTGATGACAAGAAAGTAATAAAATAGACAAGATAAAAATTATTACAGAAACAAAAATCAGACAAGAAACAAAAAATATGTACCAAAGAACCGTTCCTCAAATCTAACGGAATACAAAATTAAACAAATAAAGCACTGTTAACAATAGCGGACTATTAAATTTTATCTTCCATCGTCTGATTATTGTATCTGAGATCTTTCATGAGCTGAAATGGTTTTACAGAAAAAGGAAAAAATACTGAAATAATCACCTAACCAGAATTTGAGGCAGACAAGGAAACCAATATGGAATAAATAAAAGCACCTACACTGCAAATACCATTTATCTAAAGACTTCGAAACCAAGCAACTGAGTTAATAACCAAAATTCATGCCTATTTTAATCAAAACTTTTTTTTTGATCAATCATTGGATGTGGGTATCGCTGGCTGACCCATCATTTATTACCCATCTGTAATTGACCTTGAGAAGGTGGTGGTGAGCTACCTTCTTGAACTGCTGCAGCCTATGCACTAGGGTCTCTAGGGAGAGAGTTTCAGGATTTTGAACCAGTGAGACTTAAGAACAGCAACATGTGTCCAAGTAAGTGGTTTGGAGGGGAACCTGCAGGTAGTGGTGTTCCCCTGCATCTCCTGCTTTCTAGGTGGAAGTGGACATGCGTTTGGAATGTGCTGTCTAAGGATATTTTGTAAATTTCTGAGTGCATCCTGTAGATGATACACATCGCTGACAGTCGGTGTTGAAGGGAATGGATGTTTTTGGATGTGGCGGCAATCAACAGGGCAGCTTTAGCTTCTTGAGTGTTGTTGGAGTTGTATTCATTCAGGAAGTTAGGGATTATTCTATCACTTTCCAGGCTTGTGCCTTGTAAGTGGCTTCCAGTACAAAGGAGATAAATTATTTACTATACAAATCCTAGCTTCTGAACTGCTCTTTTGACCATTATATTTACATGGCTAATCCAGTTCATCTTCTAGTACATGGTAGCCTCCAATATATTGATAGTGGAGATTCAATAATGGTGATATCATTGAACATTAATAGTCAATTGTTAGGTTGTCTGTCTTATAGGGATTAGTGGTTGCTGGCATTTTTTGCTACTTTTCAGCCAGGTCTTACTGAATGTGAATCTGAGCCACTTCATTATCTGAGGAGTCACAAATGCTGCTGAATGCTATGAATCATCAGTAAACATACCCACTTCAGATCTAATGATTGAGGGAAGGTCATTAATGAAGTATCTGAAGATATTTGGGCCAATGTTACTTCTATATTTCTGCCAACGAGGAGATGAATTGCTCATCTACCATTTTGCAGCATAGAAAGACAATGGAACCAGACTTGGGAACATACAAACAACAATATTTAATTGCTTACTTTTTCAACAGCAGAGTGGAAAAAAGTAAATATCGATTCATAATATCAGAACAGGGAAGCCTTGCTTTCTTGCATTTTAATTCTCTCTGAGCTCACAATGATAGGATTAAATTTAGGAAACAAGGATTCATTGTGACCTGGTGTGTGTGTGTGTGTGTGTGTGTGTGTGTGTGTGTGTGTGTGTGTGTGTGTGTGTGTGTGTGTGTGTGTGTGTGTGTGTGTGTGTGTGTGTGTGTGTGTGTGTGTGTGTTTGATGTTGTATTTATTTTTTTTCAAGTTACTCGGTAATAAAATTTTTGTTTCTTTCAGTCAAGAACACCTTGTAATTGGCTACTTAATTATGATAGCTGTGTGCAGAAATAAAAATAATTGTTGCAACTGACCATGTGGGAGTTAAAAGAGATGTGCAGAATTATCGTTCTCACTTGGTTGTTGCAACATACAAAAATCTTCCAAAACACAAAATAGATAAAAGAACATGGTGACTTCATTCCCATAAATTGTAACAGATCATCAAACTCTTACAACAAAAGATTAGACTTAAAGATCATTTACTGTGCTAACTGGTAAAAAGACCCCTTGGTGAAATATTTGCATAATCTATAACTATGGGTGAGATGACTGATGGCTGGAAGGTGGCTAATGTGGTTCCTTGTTTCAGAAAGGAGAAACTGAGGACTTATGGACTTATGAGTCTGACTTTCGTTGTGGGTAAATATTGGAGGTGATTGTAATATATAGGATGTATGGATATTTAGGGAGGCAATAATTTATTAGGGATAGTCAGCATGGTTTTGTGCAAAGAAAATTGTTTCTCACAAACTTGATTGAGTTTTTGGAGGAAGTTACCACAAAGATTGAAGATGGCAGATCAGTAAACATTGTTTATTTAGATTTTAGTTAGACCTTCAACATGGTTCTGCTTGGTAGACTAATTAATAAATTAGGTCACAGTGACTTAATGGCAGCATCAGAGATTAATGGTGGAGGGTTGCTTTTTGGAGTGGAGTCCTGTGATCATCAGTGTTTCACAGGGATCTCTTCTAGGTTTTCAATTGGTTTGTCATTTATATAAATGATTTGGATGAGAATTTGCACGGCATGGCTAGTAAGTTTCCAGATGACACCAAAATTGTTGGCATAGTAGACAGTAAAGAAGATTTTCTAAGATTGCAAAAGGATCTTGGACAATTGGCTCAATGGGTTGAAATGGCAGATGGAGTTAACTCTGGATAAATGCGAGGTATTGCATTTTGGTACAATAAACAAGGGTAAGGCTTATACAATTAATGTTATGGTTTTGTGTAGTTTTGTATAACAGAGGGACCTAGGGTTGCAGGGATATAATTTCTTGAAGTTTATGTCACATACAGACAGGGTAGTTAACAATGCATTTGGCACTCTTGCCTTCATTGTTCAGTCCTTTGAGTATTAGAGTTGGGAAGTAAAGTTGAGGTTGTACACAACAATGGTGAGGCCTCTTCTGGAATACCGTGCTCAGTTCTGGTCACCGAGTTACAGGAAGGATATCATCAAGCTAGAGGTGGTTCAGAAGAGATTTTCCAGGATGTTTCCAGGTATGGAAGCATTATAAAGAAAGGCTGGATAAGTTGGGACTTTTTCACTGGAGTGTAGGAGTGTGAGAGGTGATTAGATAGAAGTTTACAAAGTAATGAGCGGTATAGATAGAGCTAATAGTAGTTGTCTTTTCCCCAGGATGGTGGGTTTCAAGAAATGGGGTACATATTTAAGGTGAGAGGACAGAGATTTAAACAATGCATAAGAGGCAATATTTTTTACACAGACAGTGAACTTCCTGAGGAAATGGTGGATATGGGTATAATTACAATGTGTAAAAGATGTTTGGATAGACAGACAAATAGGAAATATTTGGAAGGCTATGTGCCAGGAACAAGCAGGTGGCACTGGTTCGATTTGAGATTATGTTCAGCATGGACTAGTTGATTGAAGGGTCTGTTTCTGTGTTTTATGACTCTATGAGTCGTTTTACAATTTATCCAAGTCTTCACGTGTACATGTCATGCCATTTTACCAGTGAAATACCTATCTTATGTTCCTAATGAAGGGTTGAATCTCTTAATAATGCACTGCATTATTTAGTTGTGGTCATTATTTGGAACAATGTGATAATTTAGCTGATATCACTTCATGAATACAATAAATATTTTTGAGACTTAGAGTGAAAAACAGAAAATTAGAAAAATCCATCCTAGATTGCAGACTGGAGTATTGCTTTTTAGATTAGGTTCCCTACAGTGTGGGAACAGGCCCTTCGGCCCAACAGGTCCACACCGCCCCTTGAAGCATCCCACCCAGACCCATCCCCCTATAACCCACACACCCCTGAACACTACGGGCAATTTAGCATGGCCGATCCACCTAGCCTGCATATTTTTGGACTGTGGGAGGAAACCGGAGCACCCGGAGGAAACCCACACAGACACGGGGAGAATATGCAAACTCCACACAGACAGTCGCCCAAGGCTGGAATCGAACCTGGGTCCCTGGCGCTGTGAGGCTGCAGTGCTAACCACTGAGCCACTGTGCTGCTTATCTGAGAACATCGCTCAATTTGTAATTCTGCATTAAATTATCCAGCATAAAACTGAGATAGACAAGCAAGTTCTTGCTACAATAATTGACAATCATTATTTTAAGTCCATTTGATCAAATTTTATTTGATAACGCTTCTCCAAAGATCCTTGGGGCTCATTGCTATTACTATCAGCACTAAATTAATGTAAGTTTTAGTTGCCCATTCCCATCTAATTAATTTATCCCTGCCTGTATACAAAGGGAAAAAAAGCAATTGCAAGTAAATGGAGGAAAAACAAAATCCCCATTCTGGTCATACAGATGTATTTCTGAATACAAATATTAAAATGCCACTATTTGGAAGACTTAAGTTATCAGTTATTGCCTTAAAAATGTTCAAAGCAGTTCAGACATCTGACTGAAATGCAAGGGTAAAATTCAATTTGGACAAACAGACCATCTGCCAGTTATACTTGGACCCAAATTACTCATTCCTGAGAAGGTAATGCGAAAGTGTCCCTAATAAAGTTTAGGAAGATAGTAGGAACTGCCCATGCTGGAGAATCTGAAACTACAAGGTGTAGAGCTGGATGAATACAGCAGGCCAAGCAGCATCAGAGGAGCAGGAAAGCTGATGTTTTGGGTCTAGACCCTTTCTCAGAAATTGGTGAGGGGAAGGGAATTCTGAAATAAATATGGAGAAAGGGGAGGCATATAGAAGATGGATAAGGGAGAAGATAGGTGGAGAGGAAATACACAGGTCGAGGAGGCTGGGTTGGAGCGAGTAAAGTTGAGTGCAGGTGGGGAGTTAGGGAGGGCATAGGTTGGCCCAGGGACGACAGACAGGTTAAGGAGGCGGAATGAGGCTATTAGGTAAGAGATGGTGGTGGGGCTTGAGGTGGGAGGATTAGACAGGTTAGAGAGGCAGGTGCGAGCTGGGTTGGTTTTGGGATGCAGTCTGAGGAGGGGAGATTTTGAAACTTGTGAAGCCCACATTGATACCATTGGGCTGCAGGGTTTCCAAGCGAAATATGAGATGCTTTTCCTGCAAACTTCGGGTGGCATCATAGTAGCACTGCAGGAGGCCCAGTATGGACATGTTGTCCAAGGAGTGGGAGGTGCAATCGTTTGTTGCCAACCGAGCATAGGTATTCCACAAAGTGATCCCCAAGCCTCTGCTTGGTTTCCCCAGTGTAGAGGAGGCCACAGCGGGAACAGCCGATACAGTATATCACATTAACGGATGTGCAGGTGAACATCTGTTTGATGTGGAAGGTCTTCTTAGGGCCTGGATGGAGGTGAGGGGTGAGGTGTAGGGGCAGGTGTAGCACTTGCTGCAGTTGCAGGGAAAAGTGCTGGGGCTGGTGGGGCTGGTGGGGAGTGTGGAGCAGACAAGAGAGTCAGGGAGGGACTGAAAGCAGAGAAGGTTGGAGATGGAAAAATGTCTTTGTTAATGGGGTCGGATTGCAGATGGCAGAGGTGTTGGAGAATGATGCTTTGCATCCAGAGGTTGGTGGGGTGGTAAGTGAGGGCGTGGGGGATTCTGTTTTGGTTATTATTGCAGGGAGGGAGTGTCAGGGATGAGTTGCAGGAAACGTGAGAGACAAGGTCGTTTTCAAACTCAGTGGAGGGGAAGCTGCGGTCCTTGAAAAACAAGGGCATCTGGGATATACTACTAAATCTAACTTGTCCCAGCCATCTGCAGACTATCTTCAGTGCTGAGCAATAATTGTTTTAGTGTTTAAAGAAAAAACACATTTGACTTTTCATCATGCACAGAACCATCTTCAGTAAACAACTAGGTACCTCACACAAATGGAACTACAGGCCATCTTTTCTCACTTTGCTTTCATATGTGTTAATATGGCCTGGATTTGTCTGGTATTCTGACAACGTCTCTGTTTATTACTAACAGAACATTTTGAAGTGTGGCCCAGCTATTGTGAATGATGCCACCAGCAGTCAGATCAATCTGTCTAATTATTGACTTGCTCCTTTCTTTAATGCTAGTGGCTGCCTGTTGATGGAACTTAATGGAATAGATATGGATAACTGGTAAATCTACAGCCAAATGTTCATTTTGACATATCAACCTCAACCTCAGGTCACCTCCCATTTTAAATGTATCTCAGCAGCTGCCTTGAGTTCTCCTCCTTCATTTCAATGTACTCTCTTTGATCTGTATTAATTCATTGTTATTCTGAAAAACAGCCCCATTTTGTTTTTAAAAGTGACATCAGTAATTCCTTGCCAAAAGTGTTTTTTTGATAATTCCCTTCCGTCATCAACATGCCAAGGTCTCCATTTCATGTTTTGCACGGTTTTAAAAATAAGATCAATGTTGGTCTCTGATATTGAGCTTTTCAACTGAATGTTAAATAGATTGGTTCAGCTATATTTAGTACCACACAGTGGTTATTAAATTGATTTTCTGCACTAAAACACGGTGCCAAAAAAAACTATTTTACTTTAATTACTTGCAATGTTACTTTTGTACTCCCCTATTCATTCTTGTTTTATACAATGTTATGAAAGCACACAGGCTGTATAGAAAGCATTCACATTGAACATAAAATAAGAGAGTATGTGCTCTACTTCAGATTGTCTGGTCACCTTCAGATTGTACAATGTTTCAGATAGTGTAGTGAATCTTGACTTGACTTCTGAAGAATGAATAGAAGTGAAGAAACTAAAGTGAATTTTGGAGATCTGAAAAGATAAGTGTACCAGGAACAAAAGCCTACATGATGCTCATGAAATCTGGACTTGGGCATTTTTCACTGTGTTGGAAAGATTAATTATAGTTGGTGTTTTTGGATGTACACAGATTTAGATGGGTATGAAATATACATCCCTTTGGTTTCTTAGGAATCAAGCCAGATCTCATTACTGTATGTTTAGATGTACCACAGCAGCATAAAGAGAAATCTGTTCCAAATATCGCATCTAAGCTCCTTGCAGCACATTACCTTAAATTTCATATTACTGACCCAATTATTTGTGGAAATTCAGTCTACAACTGAACTTTCCATTGAAACCCTGATGTACTTCATTCATTTGCTTGAATTACTTTGGTCAAAAACAGATTTGTTATGACAATCCTGGCAAGTGTTATTACATTGAACCAAACACAACATGTTCATCTTTTAGATAAGACAATGGATCCACAGCAGTTTGTTTGCTGACAAACTGGGTTTGTCCATTCAACTTGTTTGCAAACCACTTTACAGCCCAACAACTGGTAAATGTTACAGCTACATTCCAACTCCAGAAGATCCTTATTCAATTGGATGGAGAAGGAAATACTTTGTCCTATCTTGTTTCTGATTTGATTACTGATGGGGATCATGTGTAAGCACCCAGAACACACATGCTGGCCTGTTTGCAAACCTCTGCCACCTGGAAGGTCTGAGGGTTAGTACCCAACCATAGACTTCACGACAAGTACTCTTTTTATAAATTTCTAGTTCTTCTTGGAAGTCTTAAGTGCAATGAGGATCATCTGATTAAGCAACCTTCAGCACCAATAGTCCCTTGACTTCTGTGATCAATACATCCCTTCAAGTGATGTCAGATTCTTTCAAGATTCCAGAAAGTAGAGGATTGCTCTGGGTAATATAAACCTTGATAGATCCAGACTTAAACAGCACTTTGACTCCACAGTTTGCGTATTTTGGACTTGGAGGGTAGGAATCTCGAAAAATCTTCCTCCTATTCACTCGGTGTGAACCAAAAAGCCCATGGGACATATGACAAGAAGCCTATTAAATTTGTTCTACTAATAAATGAGACTATACCTAATCTAATAAACCCAACTGCACTTTCCCACCTTATCCCAATAATGTTGATGCTTTGTTGTTGGGAGTCAGTTAGCTCAGATGACTGGATGGCTGGCTTGTTAGGCAGAATAACACCAAAAGCATGGTTTCAATTACCAATGTAATAAAATGTGGGGCTGGATGAACACAGCAGGCCCAGCAGCATCTCAGGAGCACAAAAGCTGACGTTTCGGGCCTAGACCCTTCATCAGAGAGGGGGATGGAGTGAGGGTTCTGGAATAAATAGGGAGAGAGGGCGAGGCAGACCGAAGTTGGAGAGAAAAGAAGATAGGTGGAGAGGAGAGTATAGCTGGGGAGGTAGGGAGGGGATAGCTCAGTCCAGGAAAGACGGACAGGTCAAGGAGGTGGGATGGGATTAGTAGGTATGAAATGGAGGTGCGGCTTGGGGTGGGAGGAAGGGATGGGTGAGAGGAAGAACAGGTTAGGGAGGCAGAGACAGGTTGGGCTGGTTTTGGGATGCAGTGGGTGGAGGGGACAAACTGGGCTGGTTTTGGGATGCGGTGGGTGAAGGGGAGATTTTGAAGCTGGTGAAGTCCACATTGATATCATTGGGCTGCAGGGTTCCCAAGCGGAATATGAGTTGCTGTTCCTGCAACCTTCGGGTGGCATCATTGTGGCACTGCAGGAGGCCCATGATGGACATGTCATCTAAAGAATGGGAGGGGGAGTGGAAATAGTTGCGACTGGGAGGTGCAGTTGTTTATTGTGAACCGAGCGGAGGTGTTCTGCAAAGCGGTCCCCAAGCCTCCGCTTGGTTTCCCCAATGTAGAGGAAGCCACACCGGGTACAGTGGATGCAGTATACCATATTGGCAGATGTGCAGGTGAACCTCTGCTTAATATGGAAAGTCATCTTGGGGCCTGGGATAGGGTTGAGGGAGGAGGTGTGGGGGCAAGTGTAGCATTTCCTGCGGTTGCAGGGGAAGGTGCCAGGTGTGGTGGGGTTGGAGGGCAGTGTGGAGCGAACAAGGGAGTCACGGAGAGAGTGGTCTCTCCGGAAAGCAGACAAGGGTGGGGATGGAAAAATGTCTTGGGTGGTGGGGTCGGATTGTAGATGGCGGAAGTGTCGGAGGATGATGCGTTGTATCCGGACGTTGGTGGGGTGGTGTGTGAGAACGAGGGGGATCCTCTTTGGGCGGTTGTGGCGGGGGCGGGGTGTGAGGGATGTGTTGCGGGAAATGTGGGACATGCGGTCAAGGGTGTTCTCGACCACTGTGGGGGGAAAGTTGCGGTCCTTGAAGAACTTGGACATCTGGGATGTGCGGGAGTGGAATGCCTCATCGTGGGAGCAGATGCGGCGGAGGCAGAGGAATTGGGAACACTACATTGGGGAACTATACATTGGGGAAACCAAGCGGAGGCTTGGGGACCGCTTTGCAGAACACCTCTGCTCGGTTCGCAATAAACAACTGCACCTTCCAGTCGCAAACCATCTCCACTCCCCCTCCCATTCTTTAGATGACATGTCCATCATGGGCCTCCTGCAGTGCCACAATGATGCCACCCGAAGGTTGCAGGAACAGCAACTCATATTCCGCTTGGGAACCCTGCAGCCCAATGGTATCAATGTGGACTTCACCAGCTTCAAAATCTCCCCTTCCCCCACCGCATCCCAAAACCAGCCCAGTTCGTCCCCTCCCCCCACTGCACCACACAACCAGCCCAGCTCTTCCCCTCCACCCACTGCATCCCAAAACCAGTCCAACCTGTCTCTGCCTCCCTAACCTGTTCTTCCTCTCACCCATCCCTTCCTCCCATCTCAAGCTGCACCTCCATTTCCTACCTACTAACCTCATCCCACCTCCTTGACCTGTCCATCTTCCCTGGACTGACCTATCCCCTCCCTACCTCCCCACCTATACTCTCCTCTCCACCTATCTTCTTTTCTCTCCATCTTCGGTCCGCCTCCTCCTCTCTCCCTTTTTATTCCAGAACCCTTACCGCATCCTCCTCTCTGATGAAGGGTCTAGGCCCGAAACGTCAGCTTTTGTGCTCCTGAGATGCTGCTTGGCCTGCTGTGTTCATCCAACTTCACATTTTATTATCTTGGATTCTCCAGCATCTGCAGTTCCCATTATCACGTTTGAATTACCATGTCTGCTGAGATTACAAAGAAGGTCCTGTCTTTTTGCTCTGATCCCCTTGTCTTAATTTTGATGACCCTCAGGTTAACTGCACCATCACTATCTTGCTGTAATGAGGGAGCAGGCTAATGGGACTTTTGACGTCTATTTTTTGTATAATTCAGTGTTATTATCTTTCCTTTCCTAAATAAATATCTATTTCATTCTTGAATAAACTTCAAGACCCTGCCTTCACAGCTTTCTGAAATAAATAATTCCCCAGATTTACTATTCTCTGAGAGATACGTCTCATCTCTGTGTTAAAAGAGAAACGCCATATTTTGAAATCGTACCATTAACTCTGTGAGTCGCCCACAAAGGGAAATAACCTCTTCACCATAAGTTCTCCAAGAATCTTGTATATTTCAATAAATTCTCCTCAATCTTCTACAAGCCCACCATGCCCAATCTGCTGTCATAAGAAAATCTTTACATATGCAGAATCAATCCTATGTATCTTGTCCAGATTGCCTTCAACAAGAGCATATTTTGTTGGAGACCATCTGACGTGCAGTTCTGGGTGCCACATTATTGGAAGAATGTGAATGCACTGGAGAAAGTGCAGAAAGGGTTTACAAAATAATTCCATGGATGAATAACTTCGGTTCTTGAAGACGTAAGGATCATTCTCCTTGGAGAGTAGGCAGAAAAACAGTGATCTCAGAGTGGTTTTCAAAATCAGCAATGGGCTAGACAGAGTAAATGGGGAGAAATTTTTCCTGTCCGCAAGAGGAATAAAAACTGGAGGGCACACATTCAAAATGATCTGCAAAAAGAGCAAGGGTGAAGTGAGGAAAATCATTTTCATTCATTGAATAGCTAGTGAATAGAATGAACTGTCTGGAAATCTGGTGGAGGCAGGTTGAAATGAGACACTTATGAGGGCATTGGGTGGTTAGTTGAATAGAAGTAATGTGCAGGGTATGAGGAATAAGCAGGAGATTGGCACTTTGTAATGACATTTGTTAGAAGAACTGATGTAGACACAATATGTTGAATGGCTTCCTTCTGTAGTCTTTCCTTAATGAGACCAAAACTGTCCATTGCACTCCTGGTATAGTCTGAATGATGCCTTGTATAATTCAAGCAAGGCCTCTTCAGTTTTATACTTTACTCCTTTCGAATTCAGAACAAATAGTCTGTCTGCCTTCCATAATACTGACTGAACTTGATTGGTAATCTCTTGTGATTCATGGACAAGGACTCCTGAATCCTTTATTCTTTAGCTTTCTGCAGTCTTTCTCAATTTAAATATTATTCAGCTGTTCAATTCTTCTTTTCAAAGTGCATAACTTCATGTTTTCGTACATTATATTCCACTTGTCAAGGTTTTATCCACTTGCTCAAAATATCTACATACATTTGTAAGCTCTTGTGTCATCCTCATCACTTGTCTTCCTACCATATTTTTGTGCCATCTGCAAAATTGGCAATAATACATTCATATTCCTCTTCTAAGTGATGGATGAATATTGTAAACAATATGACCCCGGTGCTGATCCTTGTGATACTCAATGAGTTACAGATTACCATCCTCAAACTGCCCTTTTTATCCCAACTCTCTGTCTTTGATTAGGTAGCTTATCTCCAAGCCATTCTAATATACTACTCCTCACATCATAAGCTCTTACCTTATTAAATAGCCTTATGTGTGGTACCTTATCAAATGCCCTTTGGAAATCCAAATGCATTGTATTGACTTGTTCCTTTATCTAGAACTTACAGCTCAACCTACCCATGCTGGTGTTTATAATTCATCATTCCATTTTTCCTGCCTCAATCTATCATTGTGTCAATTTCCTTCTTCTTTGTATGCTAACCTTGCATTCTTATTAACATCTAGATATTTCTTTTTTCTGAATTCCATATTGCATTGTGGCCGGGTTCAAAATTAGGGGGCATTGCTTTTGAATTAGGCATCAACTTTTTAGGACCAAGATGATGACAATTGCTTTTTCTCAGAAATTCTGCTTCAGAAGACAGTGGAGGGTGGAGTCATTTTATACTGTTAGGCTGAGGTAAATATTTTCTTCTTTGACAGAGAAACAAAAGGTAGTCATGGAGTAGGGGAGAAAGGCTGTGAACTAAAATAAGGAATTGAAACACAAACATTCAGCATGATATTATTTCTTAGCAGAGTAGGCTTAAGGGACTGCTATTCCCTATGTTGGTATGGTCTCTTGGTGATCATCTTATCTTGATGGCCTCTACTTATGCTTTTCCCACAAGTTTCTCATATTTTAAGTAACTATTGAGAAACACTTCATCCTCTTCACACAGAGAAAAAAAAATGTTCAGCTTATTCAACTTTTCCTGATATACATACTTATGCGTTCCTGGGTTCATCTTTGTAAATTATTTCTTCACCCTCTCAAGTTCCACTCTAAAATTTATATGAAATGGTGACCAGATTTACACACAGTGCAGGAAATGTGGTCTAAAAAATTAATGCATGTTTGGAATAATTCCCTTTTCTTACAAGTATACCCACTAGAAATAAAGCCTAATATGCTATCTGCTTTATTTTTAAGATGGCCTTGCTAATCTTTTCTCAAGCAGATTGTTGTCCATCTTGCATACATGTTCTGAAAATGTGGCATTGTTTAACATTGTATAAAATTGATAATTACCTCCAACAGTTGTAGAATTGCTTTTACCATTGAGCCCTTCGTAGCTGCTCACTGAAATAATATTTATGAAGAATCACTCGGTTGACTACTAAATGCTTCTGTATTGACTTGCCAGGCTACTCAATTCAATTCATGATGGGCAATTAGGTATGAGGTAACTGGGTTCAACGTCTTTGGAATAAATTAGAAAAATAAAGAAATAAAAAGTTGAGGATTACAGTCCTTCAAGCAGCCTGCATTTGACCTTGTCACCAGGTCAGGTCACTGAGCATATTGAAGAAAGAAAATGATAACTTTTCAAATATTAAAGGCATAAAGGAGTATGGAGAAAAAGTGGAAATACGGTATTGAGATAAGGATAGGCAATGATTATACTGAATGGTGGAGCAGGCTTGAAGGATATAATGGTCTACTCCTGCGCCTAGTTTCTATGTTTTCACATTATCCTAACTTGGGTCTATGAACAACAACTTGAAGGCAGTAGTTGGAGAAGTTAGTTCATCACCATCTTTGTTGGACTTTGGCATCAACATCAGTGTAGTAAACTGTGGCACTTTGAATGTACATGCACATTATGATTTGCTCCTGGCCATTTATGATTATCGTAACAAAATTACATGGCCTAATAAGCTTCAGACAAACTAGAAGCATGAAACTGCAAGTAAATCCCACCAGGACATCATTATCTTGGAAACAAATGTCGCCCCAAACTTCAAGAGTCCCATTTGAACACTTCACTCATTCTTCAGGCTGGTATATCACTATCTGAGAGTTAAATGTTTGGGATCATGTTTAAGAAGCCCCTACAGCATAAATAATGGACTCAGCAATAATAGATAGCAATAAGATGTAATGTAAGTACAATAGATAAATATAAACAACATTCCCAGAGTGGTGTATTTATGGATTCTTTATGTTCCGACCCCTTACTCTCACTAAGTGCCATGATTAAGCATCCCTGTGAGGATATGCTACATTTGCTGGATTTTATTATGGCTACCTCTTAGGAAACCAAAATTTGATCAAGTCTACTATGGTTCTCGGCGATGTTGCATATTCTGTCTATTGTAAGGAACTATTGATAGCTTTTTGTTCAGTCTCACTTGGTATGGACAACAGAATGCTCTGTGTAACTTCATGGAGTGGAAAGAAGCTATTTGGCCTATAGCGTCTGCACCAATCTTCCAAATAACATCCAACCCAATCTTACCCTGCATTTACCACAGCCCATCCACCTAACCTGCACATCCCTATACACTTTTGCATTACCAATCCATTTAACCTATACAGCTTTAGACTGTGGAGGAAACTGCGGACACAGGGAGAACTTGTAGACTCTACAAAGACAGTTATCCAAGGCTGGAATTGAACCTGGATCACTGGCAGTGTGATGCAGCAGTGCTACCACTGAGCCACTGTGCCACCCCATCTATTGGAACACTCTTGCACCATCTATTTTCCTAATCAGGAAAACCTTCACTTTCTTTCCTTTCATCTTTTGAAGTTGGAAGATTGAATCTCTTTGAGCTGCAAAATTTTTACAGCACATAGTTTGCCATTACAGCTTATATATCTTCTCTGAGCTGCCTTGCAAAGCTGTCCTCAATCTGTATCAGGAATGAAAACGGAACTTCATAATACAACTGCTCTGTTTAATAACGATGTGCAAAACCGTTGGCAGTAACTGCCCTCTGATGATGAAACATTGCTGTCATTCAGTTTAGCTCTAAGGTCCAGGCAACCAGCCTACTCATTGTTCTTCCTGAACAATGTGGGGATTTTTGGTTGTTGGAGAACAAAGGAATTCTTGAAACCTCCATGGTAGCAAGGACTCACACACAGAATAAGCTGGTTGGCGTTGCTCACCTGGTTTACGTCAATGACGATCGGAATCTTGGGGAGAAGTGCATTGTTTAAAATCTGAAACTCTCCCTTATTTTCAGGTTAATGAGAGGAAGTGAATTCAGGACCACTGTTGTATATTTAGTGCCATGCATATTGAGTGACATTAGCGATATATCACAGCAGCTCTCTCAGAGGCTTGAAAGCTTTTGCAACCACTGCTGAAGCAATGCCACTGATAGAAAGAGGCCGTTGCCTCATCCAGAAAATTCAAGCCTGTAAAACTTACACTAGCTGCTTTCTATCCATGTCATCCTTTTAACTTTGATGAGACAGCCCTTCTTTCACTTCCTCAACATATTGCTTCTGAACATTTATCGGATGTTTTGTTTTTGTTTTAAATCTACAGCATTTTCTTTTCTTTCATCTCTCAGTAACCTCTTTGCAGAAATCAATTAAAATTGTTAAAAAAAATCTTTAAAAAAAAAGCAGTCCTTCTTGATTGTTCTGAATAGCTTGTGCCTTTCTAAGCATAATATTTTCTCTCCAACAGTTTCCCTACACTTGATGTGTAACTAGTTAGTGGATAATAGTTCTTTAATTAAAACCTTTTTCAGGGTTATCAGATTTGTCAGTATCCAGTCTGAAGAGATTGAAACCAGGGCCAGATGGGTCTCATTACTATGAGATCTTTGCTTGGAGTTATTAACCTGGGCCAATCAGGGAACCCTAACTGACAGATATAGACAAGGGATTCAGAGAGTCTCCCGATTCTATGGACTGTCTCAGATCTGGCTTGTCAGAGCCCATGTATAAACCACATGTAAATAAAGTGTGACTTGGTTATAGGATGCTGGCCTCTGTGCAGTTTATTTCAGTGGCAATGAGAGAAAATAATATGTACCAAAGAAAATTTGATCACAATAGTGCTGTTTGAGTTGGGCTAAGCATTTCTGGAATCATACTTCTATTTGGGAAACTTGATTCGTTTGATCTGTCATCAAAGAAAGGACAGAATGAGGAAAGAATGTGTTATGTTTTTTGGGCAAATGACACTAGGATAGATGAAAAGCAATGAGTAATCCTTCTGACTGTTTGCAGACCTGCAGCACTTTTGGTTATTAGGAACCTTACTTTCCCTGAGCCACCAGACAATAAAAACCTTTCAACTAGCTAGTGGATATTAGTTCTTTAAATAAAACCTTTTTCAGGGTTATCAGATTTGTCAGTATCCAGTCTGAAGAAATTGAAACCAGGCCCAGATGAGTCTCATTACTATGAGATCTTTGCTTGGAGTTATTAACCTGGGCCAATCAGGGAACCCTAACTTTCAAGAGTTGAAGGATTTAACCCCAAACCTTGCCTAATTCTGAGATGCTATTGGTTATATTCAGCTGTTTGAGAACCATGAAAATGGCCCTGCATTGGTATGAGACAAGGTCAACATAGGTTCAGGCCCCATGACATACAAAGTTCAGGTAGGTGAAGTGATCCTGAACAAATACATCGGTGACCTTGAAAGCGGCTATCTCACAAATGGGGAAAGATAGAACATACTTAGCTCCTTACAGCAGGCAGAAAGGCTGACAGAAACCATTGTAACATTGAAGGAACCACAGAGTCCAAGATAAATGCAGCATCAATACCATTACCAGTGGAAGAGTATGAAAAACTTTCCTGAGGTGCTTGAGTGCAAGAGATAGGCTATGCCGTTGGGTTTGAGTCTGAGTCAGAAGAGCTGGGCCTGGGGTGAAAACATCCCGTTGGAAGCTACAAGAGAAAGAACAGGCCTACATCCCTAGCCTTGTCGGGGTTTGGGGAGAGGTGGTGGGGGTTGGGGGAGAGATGTAGTGTTTGGTACCAGAGCCAGGTGGATCTCATTGACTATGAGATCCCTGATTAAGCATGGTTAAAAACCCCAATCAGGGAGCCCTGGCTAACAAATATAAACAGTGGATTCAGTGAGTCTCCTGATTCTAGGGACTGGCTTAGCGCTGGCTGGTCAGAGCCCATGTACAAATCATAAAATGTGACTTGATGATGGGATACTTGTCTCTGTGCAATTATTTCACAGTCCTTTGAGAGAATTCCTGTCTCAGGAATTCTGGAATATATACAATCCGGCCTTGTGGTTTAACAATTACAGTGCCATCAATCCTGTTGTAAACTCTTTCTTCTTAGAAGTCATGCATCTATTAATCATTCCTTCATACCCATATCAGATGGTTATGTGGTCCTTTTAACATTTTCCTTTGTAAAAACAGACAAAATATCTGTCAAATATCTCTGCCACTTCTTTAATCACTTTGCCACAGACAACCAATTGTGCTTGATAATACTGTCATTTATTCACATACCTCCTGCTTTTAACATTCTGATTAAAATATTGAATAACAGGATCATAGGAAGCCGAAAGGATCAGAGGGACCTTGGCATACATGTCCATAGATTATTGGAAGAGCATAGATAAGGCGGTTAGGAAGATATTTGGGATACTTCCCTTTATTAGTTAAGGCATATGCAAAAGCAAAGAAGTTATGACAAAACTATATACACTATAACTCAGGCCACAACTAGTGTACTGTGCATAATTTTGGCCACCATACCATTGGATGAATGTGATTGCACTATGACTTTGTCTGAGCTGGAGACCTCCAGTCATGGGGGGAGACGAGATAGCCTGGGGTTGTTTTCCTGAGATCAGAGAAGACCGAGGGAGTGTTTGATTGAGGTACTCAAAGTTCTGAGGAAAATACTTCGGTAAATAGGGAAGAACCCCTTTCTTATTAAAGGGGGCAATACCCAAAGGGAACAATTTTAAGGTAAGAAGCATGAGGTTTAGCTTAGATTTGAGGAAAGCTTTCTTCACCAAGATAGTGATAGGTATCTGGAACTCACTGCCTGAAAATGTGTTAGAGACTGAAACACTCAAGACATTGAAAAATTATGTAGATGAACTACCATAGCATGCAAAGCTACAGGCCAAGTGCTGGAAGATCAGATTAGAATAGATAGAAGCTCATTGAATGTCGGGAATAAGATGGGCCAAAGGGTCCCTTTCCATGTTATAAAAATGGCTCTGTAATTCTGGAAGCACTTGTTATTCCCTTAGAAGTGGGTCGGTGGCTCAGTGGTTAGCACTGCAGTCTCACAGTGCCAGGGACCCGGGTTCGATTCCGGCCTCGGGTGACTGTCTGTGTGGAGTTTGCACATTCTCCCCGTGTCTGCGTGGGTTTCCTCTGGGTGCTCTGGTTTCCTCCCACAGTCCAAAGATGTGCAGGCTAGGTGCATGCTAAATTGCCCGGTGTTCAGAGGTGTGTGGGTTATAAGGGAATGGGTCTGGGTGGGATGCTTCAAAGGGCGGTGTGGACTTGTTGGGCTGAAGGGCCTGTTTCCACATTGCAGGGAATCTAATCTAATAGGGCGGCACGGTGGCTCAGTGGTTAGCACTGCAGCCTCACAGCGCCAGTGACTGGGGTTCAATTCCAGCCCCGGGTGACTGTCTGTGTGGAGTTTGCACATTCTCCCCGTGTCTGCGTGGGTTTCCTCCGGGTGCTCCGGTTTCCTCCCACTGTCCAAAGATGTGCACGTTAGGTGGATTGGCCATGCTAAATTGCCCGTAGTGTTCAGGGGTGTGTGAGTTATAGGGGGATGAATCTGGGTGGGATGCTTCAAGCGGCGGTGTGGGCTTGTTGGGCCGAAGGGCCTGTTTCCACACTGTAGGTAATCTAATCTAATCTAATCTTATGTTAACCAATATAATATTCTTGATCTAACAATGCAGCTGATGAATATTTACAAAGTCTACTGAGGAAAGAAACACATTAAGGTTATTTAAGAATTATCAAAATGTGGATTGATTGTACCGTAAGGCTAGAAAATAAAGTAAGAATATTTGACATTGCCTCACTTCCTCTGATGATGTATATTATGTTTAATTACCATATTACATTGTCATATATGACCTTATAATGCATCTCCCCAAAACATCCAATTCTGCTCATTTCCCATCCAAATTCTTCTTACAGGATCAACCACTGTGACAGTTTTAAAAATTTGCCCAAAACTGTTCTTTTTTGGGGGGAATTGGGTATCCAAGTTGATTCAAATCTTCCATGCCATTTCTCATACCCTTGATGGGCTGGAGGAGAATTGCCTGATGACTCCAGTTCAGTAATCATGTTGTTACTTGGATCTCTCAATTAATAGAGTCATAGAGATGTGTAACATGGAACAGACCCTTTGGCCAAACTCATCCATGCCTATCATCCTTGTTTATCCTAAATTAATGTTGTCCAATTTGACAGCACGTTGTCCATATCCCTCCAAATCCTTCCTATTCATACACCAATCATATTGTTTTTTCAAATGTTGTAATTGTATGTGGTGTTTTTGATCTGTTTGACTAATTTGGTGACTGCTTCAACTATGTGAAAAGTTGTGTTTTTTTTTGTAGAAATATCAGCCTTATCTCACCATATCATTGTCAGTTTGAATGAGATAGGACAACAGTTATGTTGATGACAAGCTTGGTTTTGAAATGAAACTAGCTCTCTCAGTTGGATGCCTGTTGGATTGTGTACTTTGTGATACTTGACTGGAATGGCAGTTATTCAATTTCTCTCTCACCTTTGTTCAAATTGTCATCTTGTACACGCAGCATGAGATTTTGTTGAGGTGTAAGGAATTGGGTTCTCAATGTTTTTCCCATGAAGTGTTCACCATGAAGTCAAACTATATTAAACTAGAAATGAACAATTGCTCCAAAGTTCAGTTTGAAAGTCATGATTCTTCATAAATCCTTCATCAACAGTGCTCTTTCAACTTCACTGTTGTTTTGAGGATACCTTGGTAAACTGGTTGTATGGACAAATCCATATGGTGCTGTGAGTCTTTGAAGTACTCATTAGAAAACTGCCATCCATTAGCTGAGATTGCAAGGTCTGGATTTCCATTTGTTGAACGTTCACCTTCAATAATGTAGTCATTTCTTCAGGTATGTCACCCTGCAACTGCATTTACTTCTATATATCTGGAATAGTAGACTATGCCAGTCGTGAATGTCTTCCCTCTGTGTTCAAAGTCATCATTCTCAAGACATCCCCATAGTTTTGATGGAACGGAAGATGGTATCAATGGTCTCTTGTCTCCTGGTGTTGAATAGCACAAATAATATAGTTCAATGTCATTGTTTCCAATGATTTTCAGAGACCTGGTTACTAAAACAGAAAGTCTAATTTTGGCTCAAAATT
Organism: Stegostoma tigrinum; assembly: GCF_030684315.1. NCBI lineage: Eukaryota > Metazoa > Chordata > Chondrichthyes > Orectolobiformes > Stegostomatidae > Stegostoma > Stegostoma tigrinum. Next base: position 58,720,156 of record NC_081358.1, on the reverse strand, counting down.
TTGTGATATCAAGATGGCCTTGGTGCAATTGTTACAGCATATTGAGATGCAAAACTCTTGGAATCACCAATATCTCATTGTAACTGAGCAAGTCATCCACAACTGAGGTCCCCGGCATTTACAGTACTGACAAAAAATGCACGTATAGTGGCCATCATTTTGACACAGTTCTCTCTGAACTGAGAATATAATGTTTTCCAATTTTCCGTGCATCTCTGATTTAATTCATTTGGTGAGTTGTTGCTAGTCAAGTGATGATTTTCATGATGTAAAAGATACCATCTTTTCAAAGAAAACTAAGTCTCCTTGTTCAGGCCTCCAGGTGAGGGAGAAGTTGAATGAATTCCATACCAGTCAAGTGTCAGTAGAATGTTATTTTCTTAAAACATATTCTTCCTGATCATCAAACTTTATCATCCTCTTTCTGCACCAGTATATTTACAGAGGCCATATGGCTATAGTGGTACTCTGGTAGTGCCTGAATCCCCAGATTGGAAAGTTTGGGTTCAAATCCAAACTGCTCCAGAGTATGTCATAACATGCCTGAAAAAGTTTATTCATACCTATCGAGGTATTTTTGTTAACTTACAGGATTTAGGAGTGCCACTAAATGCTTGTGGTCTGTCTAGATGTTGAAGTGAAGGTCAAAACATGATCTGTAAATTTCACACAAGCTCATTAAGCAATTAACAAAGTGTGAAGCTGGATGAACACAGCAGGCCAAGTGGCATCTTAGGAGCACAAAAGCTGATGCTTCGGGCCTAGACCCTTCAAAGCTCTATGCCCGAAATATCAGCTTTTGTGCTCCTAAGATGCTGCTTAGCCTGCTGTGTTCATCCAGCGTCACACTTTGTTATCTCGGATTCTCCAGCATCTGCAGTTCCCATTATCTCATTAAGCAATTATTGCTTCTTCCTCTATCACGGCAGAACTCTTCTAGTCTGCCAGTAGATGGGTTGTGCATTAATCTGGCCAATGCTTTCTACCTTTTTATATCTGAAAGAACACACATTTAGTCCCATCAAAGATATATCAGCAAGACAGTAGGTCAGCCATCAGACCCAGCATCATGGGTGGGTAGGAAGTATTCTCAGGGACTTAGTTATTACGTCTATGCTGAGAAGGATGGGCTGGAAGGTCCGCATGATACCTAGTGCCAATCCTCTCCTCTCTTTTCCATTAAATACCCTGACGTACATATTTATCAGAGATCTCATGAGTGCTTTTTCAGACTGTCCCACAACAGAAATTTTGGCTTTTATTCCCACTTTCCTTGATCAATTGCCTCATCCATGGGTTACTCTGGATATCAATAAGTCAAGGCCCTTCTAACAATGGAATTTACTCAAAGTACATTACAACAATTCTGCAAAAAACTTACCCATACAATCCACACAACTCAAGTAGATGCACTTACGTGGATTAACCCGAAAATGATCAGTCTGCTCTACTTCAATCACCAGATAACTGTGCTGTGAGGTGAGCTTTCTTTATAACCTTTCCATACAAAGAAACTGTGTATTCAAATGTTTACACTGCTCCAGCAAATGGCCAGCTTGTCCACTGGCAAATATCGTAAATATGTTATATACCATCAATGATTTGATCCATTGTTTATTAAGACTTACTTGTAATTTCCTGGAAAGAGGCTTATCTCTTGAATTGAATGAACTTCAAACTCGGGCTACTTTGTTCAGGCTGTTCACAACTTTTATGTCATTCAATTGACCGTATAATATTCATGTGGCACAATTCTTTGACCTGCCAGTTTTATCACAATCAGTTCATTGTTTTTAAACTAAATATTGGCTTTTCCAGAGTTACTGTGAGAGTTAGTCCATTAGTGCTAAGCTATAGTACTTAATCTAAACACACACATTCCTTCAGCCAAACACAAACACATGAAAACTATTGATCTTTCTAATCATTTGATCATCACCAGCTTCATATGTTTCTTTTTACCTCATTTAATTTCATTTTATTTAATATAATTTAGTTTTGGTTAGCCAGGTAAACATAGGGTTAATGTCAACATCCATTAACATTTGCATCTGCATCCTCACCCGCAGGCCAGCTAGAACATGACTTGTTCCTTTATCCCTGGCCAAGGTTGCATGAGGCATGATGACTCTGTCGATGCTTTTAACACTTGGAAGGTTCCAGTACCCGAGCTGGTAGCTAGGAGTGTCAGATATAGTGATGTTGCTTAATGATCAGCGGTACAAAGTAACTGTCTCTTTTCACCATGAGTTTGCAGGATGAAGATCTTGGGTATCTGAAGGTAGAATATAGGAAGGGAAGTCTGGATTATTGGACAATGGAAAAGTGGGAAACAAAATGCGCAATATCACACCTTCTGCAATTTGTATCAATGCCATGCATCAAGCTGAGTCTGAGGTGGGGGGGAGAAGATCTTTAAACATGAAACCATAAGATATAGGAACAGAATTAGGATATATGGCATATCTAGTCTGCTCCACCATTCAATCATGGCTGATATGTTTCTCAACCCCATTCTTCTGCTTTCTCCTCGTAACCCTTGATCCCCTTACCAATCAAGAAGCTATCTATCTCAATTTTAAGTTCTCTCAATGATGTGGCCTCCAAAGCACCCTGTGCCAATGAGTTCTACAGCTTTGCCACCTTCTGCCTAAAGAAATTCCTCTTCACCACATTTCCTAAGGGTTGTCACTTCACTCTGAGGATATGTCCTCGATTCTTGATTATCTTTTCTACGGTTACTCTATCCAGGCCACTCAGTACTCTGCAAGTTTCAATCAGATCCCCCCACTTTGCCTCAACCTTTTAAACTCCATTGAGTACAGAACCAGAGTCTTCCACTGCTTCACATATGACAAGCCCTTCATCCTTGGGATAGTCCTTTGAAACATCCTGTAGACCCCTCCAATGCTGGCACATCCTTCTTTAGATATGGGACGCAAAACTGCTCGCAACATTCCAAATGCTATCTGACTAGAGCCTTACACAGCCTCGACAGTACATTTCTGCTCTTGTATTCTAACCATCTTGAAATGAATTCTAAAATTGCATTTGTCTTCTTAACTGTCAACTGAAATGCATGTTAATCTAAAGAGAATCCTGAATTAGAGCCTCCAAGTCCCTTTGTGCTTCAGGTTTCCAAAGCCTTCTCTACTAAGACAATAGTTGATGCTTTTATTCTTCCAGCCACATGCATAACCTTATATTTTCTCATACTATATTCTATTTGCCACTATTTTGTCCACTGACTGAGCCTGGGCAAGTACTTCTGCAGATTCCTCAATTTTTCAAAACTACCGGCTTCTTCACCAATCTTCATGTCATTGGCAAATGTAGCAGATCATTCAATTATTATGTGAGTAGTTGTGACCCCTAACACTGACCCTTGTGGAACTCCACTAGATGTTGGCTGCCATCTTAAAAATTACCCCTTTATTCCTCCAAGCTGCCTTGTGCCAGCCAGCCATTTGTCAATCCATGCTCCTAATACCATGGGCTCTAATCTTATTGAGCAGCCTCCCATGAAGCACCTTGTCAAAGGCCTTTTGGAAATCCTAATACATTACATCCACTGACTGTCCTTTGACGAACTTACTCAATACTCCTTAAAGAATTTTAACAAATTTATCAGCTATGACTTCTGCTTGACAAAGATGGGCTTACTGAATATAATTTTATGGTGTAATTGCAAGTACTCCACAGTCTCATCCTTAATAATGGACTCTAAAATCTTACCAACAACTGAGGTAAAGCTATTTACCCTACAATCTTCTGTCTTCTACCTCTCTCCCTTTATCAAAAGAAGTGTTACATTGAGAATTTTCCAGTCCTCTGGGACCCTTCCTGACTCCAGTGATGCCTGAAAGATAGCTTCCAGTGCCTCTATAATCTCCTCAGCTATTTCCTTCAGAAGCCTGGGGCATAGTCTATCTGGTTCAGGTGATTTATTCACATTCAGTACATGCAGCCTTCCAGGCACCATCTCTTTAGTGATGGTTACTACTGTCACCTCAGGCCCCAACGCGTGATGTTCTGGGAGCTACCAGAGTCTTCGTAAGACCAATAGGGAATTCCAGACTAGTGTATACAGAAAGACCACACATATGGACCAGATACTTAATTACTCCAGCAACAACCCCACCACCCACAAACGGACCTGCATCAGGAAATTATTCAAAGGGGCCACAGAACAATGTAGCAATCTGCAATTGTGCAAAGGAGGACTTATATGGAGTTTTTAAAAGGAATGGATACTCAAAAAGCACAATCCATCATTATCTCCATGACAGGCTACAACAAGAACACAACAAGGCCAAACACACCGGTTACCCTAGATACATCAGAGACATATCAGATATTACCACAAAACTATTGAGACCCCTAGGTATCGGGGTAGCCCACAAACTAACAACCATCCTGTGACAGCTACTGATGAACATATAGGATCCCATACCCACAAACAAAAAAAAACTAACCTAATATACAAAATACCATGCTAGGACTGTGAAAACCATTATATAGGCTAAACTGGAAGAAAACTGTTAATAAGGATACATGAACACCAATTAGCCACCAAGAAACGCAACCAATTCTCACTGGTCTTAATACACACGGATACATATTCAACAGGGACAACACACCCATAATAGCATGAGCCAAACAGACATGCCAGGGAATTCCTGGAGCTCTGACATTCTAACCAAAACTCCATCAACAAACACATTGAGCCAGACCTGATATAAAAACCACTGACAAAGAGAGCCGAAAGTAATGCCAGCCACCTGAGCAAACTGAGGCATATAAACAACAAGCAGGACAGAAAACCAATGCTTCACTGGAGGCGCACTGATGATGTTACCTAGCAGGGTGACAAAACTTCCGCAATCAAACACACAAGCTCAGTGATGATAAAATGTGAGGCTGGATGAACACAGCAGGCCAAGCAGCATCTCAGGAGCACAAAAGCTGACGTTTCGGGCCTAGACGCTTCATCTGCTGTGTTCATCCAGCCTCACATTTTATCATCTTGGAATTCTCCAGCATCTGCAGTTCCCATTATCTCTGACACAAGCTCAGTGAGCAAGTCCACAACTTCATTTACGACCCGAGGTACAAATCTTCTCCAAGGTGTCTTCCAATGTGAAAACTGATGCAATGCACCTTTTTTCAGTTGCTCTGCCATTTTTTGGTCCCTTTTACGACTTCTCCAGCCTCATTATCCAACGGTCCCGTGTCTGATCTTGCCCTTCTTACCTTTTCAAATATCTAGAAAGAAAGCTCTTATAAGTTTTTTTTCGATATACTTGCTTGCATACACTCATATTTCAACTTCTCCTTTATTGTATTTCTTTAGTTATCCTCTACTGGTTTTTGAGAGCTTCCCAATCATTTGGTTTCCGATGAATCTTCACCACACTATGTGCTTTTTTCTTCTGAATGGTCACTGCATACACTGAATTCTTTCTCGCCAGCCCTGTGACACTTTGACTATCTTGACTATAGGGTATCCTTGTTTCTCTTTCAGGTCTTTCCTGTTCCTGCAATTTTATCCAAGAAGACAAATTTGATTTTAGTTGCTTTAGCTAGTGTGCCTCGTGGAGTTGAATAGCTGAAGGCATGTGAAGGAGCAAGAGATGGGCCAGTGAGGATGACATCACTGGAAGATGTGTCAACATGAGCCAGAGTACCTTCACTTGTAATCTGAACTCTGAGCACTTAAGGACACTGATTGCTAGTGTAGAGTTAGAACAATATACTATGCGAAGTGTGTTGCAATATTACCGTGAAGATGAATTTGATGACCTTGAACACATGTACTCTTCCTCAGTACTGACGCTTGGGCAAGTCAGCACACCTTTTGTACTGATTCTCTGACAATGCAGCACTTCCTCAACACAGACCTCCATCAGTTCAACACTCCATTCAGTACTGACCCTCTGACGTTGTAGTACTCCCTCAGTACTGACAGTGCAGCATTCAATGCTACACTGGAAAATCAATCTAGATTTTGGTACTCAAGATTTCAGAGTGGAAGATAAGCCCATAATCATCTGACTCAAAGGTTAGAATGCTACCAACTGAGCTATGACTGAGAATACCAATTCCCACCAAAAACAAAACCCACTTTGTTAGCATCCCATGGAAGAATGAAAAACAAAACTAACTTGGTTTAATTCTAAATAGATTTGATAAGAGTTCCCACTATTTATGAAGGAATGCATTAATTACATTATTTTAAAAGTTCAAAAAGCTAAAATTAGATATCGAGACAGCATATGATTGTGACTATAATTCTCTTGTAACTTTTAACATTTGCGTCCCAGCATTCTAACTCAACTAAGTTTTTCAACATTCAATGGGTCCATCATAATATTAGGAAGCAGCCTCTTTTATGCGCCATTACAATTTAGAGGAAAGAAGTGAGTATGAATGTAGGTGTACCACATAGCTGAAAATCATACCCTGCAGGGGACCTGGGTCCTCAGTGACTGAGACAAGTATGAAATACAATATGAGTTCACTACCAATAAGCTCAATATAAAGTAGCCTTATGTGTGGAGTATCTAGCTTGCAGCAATGGAATCAATATATTAGACAAAAGGATGGGGGCTAGCAGAGGGCATGCAATGAGAGTAGGTGACAACATGACAATGATTGATTCTTCAATGGCCTCCTGTTGCCATCAAATTGTAATCAAGGTATTGCAGTTTAATCATTTGTACTTAGCACTTTCTGTCAGGCTAAAACAGTGAAGTATTTGATTAACCGAGAGCCAACACATATTGGGTGGTTAGCTCCAACTGATGCTGTAAACCCATAATACCTTGTTGATTGATTCTTGGTTGTAGTAAAAGAGTGACAACTGCAGAGACAAGACACAAGGGAAAAGAAAAGCAGTAATGGAATGTAGAGTAAATTTTCCAGTTCAAGCTCTGAATGAGATATTTGTTGAAGAATAGGGCTACTAGTTTACCAATATTTTCACTTGAATTACTGCACAGACATTATCTGCGTTGAATTGAGTAGAACAATTTATGCTGTTTAGTTCAACTGAAATTGGGAATAGCTATTTTATGTATACTATCAATTTTAATGGAGGAAATGAGTATGTTAGCAGACATACCATTGCTGATGGTTTAGTCTGCAGGAATTGTATTGAGAAGTCATTGATCCTCAGTATCAGTAATTGAATTAATTGTAAAAGACTGTGTGTGTTCACCAGAAAAACATCTTACCCCGAGGCCTATTTCACTGTGCTGAAGTGATCCCTATGATATTCACTAACCTTATTCTGAGTGAGCTGGTGCAAAATCTGGTGCAGCATCTGCTCTGCAGCTGCATTCCGAATGTCATGAGCTTTTCCTGCTTCGGCATTCACAAGACTGTTGTCATTGTTGGCAAGACTAGAATTTATTGCCCGACTCCAAGTGCCCTACAAATGTGATGGTGAGCTATCTTCTTCAACCACTACAGACAATGGAAATTAGATACACCCACTTTCAACATTCATCCACCACCAGTACACAGCAGCTGTAGTTTGTACAATCAACATGATGCCTGCAGCAACTCACCAAAGTTCCTAAGAAAGCTTGCCCAAACTGTGATCTCTACCATCTGGGGGGACATGACAGTAGATACATGAGAACATTGCCACCTGAATCCACTACTACTGTATTATTTAGCAGGAAGTTCCAGGATTTTGACCTAGTGACACTGAAGGAACGTGATATGTTCCTGAGTTAGGTTGGGGAGTGGTAAGGAAGAAAAGTTGCAAGTGGTGGTGTTCCCATGGATCTGCTGCTCTTGCCCTTCTATGATGTGAAGTTGCTGGTGTTGGTCTGGGGCGGACAAAGCCAGAAGTCACTCAACAACAGTTCAACAGGTTTATTTAAAATTAGAAGCTTTCGGAGCATTGCTCCTTCTAGATCATATAGATCATGGTTTTGGCAATTACATTGTAAACATTTACCTCTATTCAGACCTTTAGATTATCTATCTTGTTGCAAATGCCTAATTCATTCATAAAGAATGCCCTTAACTTTATCTTTTTGACTTTATTCCCCATTTGAGGCTTACTCTATGCTCACCTTTGTTTTTCCTGTCATCTAGACTCCTTTGCAGCTTCTCTACTTCCTGTTACCAGCTCAATTCCCTTCCAATTTGTGTTACCTCCCAGGCTCCCTTCCACTTCACAGAATCCCTTCGGTGTGGGAACAGGCCCCTCAGCCCAGAAAGTCCACACCAAACCTCAAAGGATCCCACCTCGTCCTGTCCCCCTGTAATCTACCTATTCAACACACCCCTGAACACTATTGGCAATTTAGCATGGCCAACTCACCTAACCTGCACATTTTTGGACTGTGGGAGGAAACTGGTGCACCCGGAGGAAACCCACACAGACATGGGGAGAATGCGCAAACTTCACACAGTCACCCAGGGTGGGATCAAACCGGGGTCCCTGGCGTTGTGAGGCAGCAGTGCAGCCATCATGGGTTATAGAAGATATAGAGCTGGATGAACATAGCAGGCCAAGAAACATCAGGCTGACCTTTCGGGCCTTCCTGCTCCTCTGATGCTGCTTGGCCTGCTGTGTTCATCCAGTTCTACACCTTGTATATCTCAGATTCTCCAGTATCTGCCATTCCTACTATCTCAGTGCTGCCATCATGCCTCTTTGCAAATTACTTTAAATCAGTATTCCCTGCAAATATCCCAACTGTCCCCAAAGAGCTCTCAATGCTTCAAAATCTGATGTCGTCTCTCCTACACCAGTTTTCTTGCATTTTTAAAATGGTTAAATTCCTATTTTTATACTCACCTGTCCTGAGGGTAATCCTGAGATTACTGTTTTTGAGGTACTGCTTTTTAATTTCCTTCACAGCTCCATGAAGTCTGCTTTTAAGACCTCATCCTTCTTCCTACCTATGCCATTGGTACCAGTGGTGACCATAACTTTTGACTGATCTTCTTTCCCCAGTAGGGTGTTTTGCAGCTACTTTGTAACATCCTTGAACATGATAGTGGGAAGGCAACACATCATACTCGAGTTACTTTTACTGCCACCAAAATGCCTATCTGATCCGTAATAATGGAATCCCTATCGCTGTTGCTCTTGCATTCTTCTTTCTCACCCTGTGTACAGCTGAGGTGCCTTTGGTGCCATGGACATGTCTCAGCTACATTACTGTGTGAAACCATCATCTTCACCAGTTTCCAAAATTGAATATTCTCAGAGGATACCTGAACTACTTATATGGTTTTATCAGGCTGTCTGGTTGTCACCTATTTTCTCTTTGACTCCATGCTTCCAATCTGCAGTGTGACCACCACTCTATTCATGCTATCCATGTAATACTCTCCCTTGCAAATGCATAACTGTGACTCCATCCACTGCTCAGGTTCCAAGACCAAAAGATCAAACTTGTGGATCTTGAGTCACATCCTGTAGATGTCTGTCTGGGACAACTGGTATAGCCATGACCAAACATATAACACAAGATAGATACTCCATTTATTGGTGCTGTTCGATCCTGTTTGCTTTGGCATCCAGTAACTCTGAAAATTATTTGTCAACTTTAGCATAAGGATAAATTTAGCTTAAAATGTTACTCCAACATTGCCTGCTCTACTGACTGCTGATCACAGGGTCCTTCGTCTTCCTGTTCCTCTCAATAATGCTGACTATCTATCACAGGGTACTTTATCCCACCCACTCTTCTCAGGGTGCTGACTGTCTATCACGGAGTCCTCACCTTGCACACTCCTCTCTAAATTTTGAGGGGCTATGGTTGGATTCTCTCTTGTTGAAGCTGTTTATTGCCTGGCACTTGTATAGCACAAACATTTACTTTAACTGATCTGTTACAATATTTCAAGTGTTAACTGGGATGCAGCCTATACCAGTGGGAAATGGTGATTTGTCTTCCTCAGCTCACCAGATAGCAAGGTGGCAAATGACAGATAATAGCTGGATGATAGTTATTCAATTTTTTTTAAAGATTAGATTCCCTACAGTGTGGAAACAGGCCCTTTGGCCCAACAAGTCCACACCACCCCTTGGAGCATCCCACCCAGACCCATCCCTCTATAACACACACACTGCTGAACACTATGGGCGATTTAGCATGGCCAATCCACCTAGCCTGCACATCTTTGGACTGTAAGAGGAAACTGGAGCACCCAGAGAACGCATGCAGACACAGGGAGAATGTGCAAACTCCACACAGACAGTTACCTGAGGCTGGAATTGAACCCAGGTCCTTGGCACTGTGAGGCTGCTGTGTTAACAACTGAGCCACCATGTGCTGCAGAAGTTCAGATAAAGATGTTTAGGGAATTGCAGTGCACGAGGAGGTGCTGGGTGAACAGGTTAGCTTGCTAGATTGTCACTGTTATGAAACCAGAGTGTGCCAAAGAAAAGCCAAACAAACCCCTCATGAGACTACATAATTATGTAAACTAATTTTGGCCACTAGAAATGAAAAATTTAGTTCTGTTTGCACACATCCGCATATACAATATGTCTTTTATTCTATGAGTTTATATTGTAGCCTTTCCTAAAAATGCACATTATCATCCTAATTTTGTGTTGCAACAATATTAAAAATCAACAAGAGCAGATTACAGGGTAGGAATACTGCAACAAGTAATTCACCTCCTGACTCCCCAAAGCCTGGCCACCATCTACAAGTATAAGTCAAGAACGTGACGCGGTACTCCCCACTATCCGGATGTGTGCAGCTCCACCAAAACTCAAAAAAAAATTGACACCAGAGAAGACAAAACAGCCAGATTGATTGGCACCACATCCATAAACATCCACTTCCTCTATCATCAATGCTTGGTAGCAGCAGTATGTACCAACTACGAGATTCATTGTAGAAAGTTGTCAAAAATCCTGAGACACCATCAAAATGACTCCCGTCAAGAAGGACAAGGAAAGCAGATCCATGGGAACACCACCACTGCAAATTCTCCTTCCAAACCTCCACCATCCTGACTTGGAAATATCACACTGGTTCTTCACTGGATCAAAATCCAGAAAATCTCTCCCTAATGGCATTGTGAGTCTACCTACAGCTAATGGACCTAGTTGTTCAAGAAGGCCGCTCTACCACTATTTTGAGGGCAACTAAGAACAAGCAATAAATGCTGACCAGGCAGCGATGACCTCGTTCTGCATTAGAATTTTTTTTTAAAAATTACCCCTGTAAGCTAGTAAATAATATGAAAGAAATCATTTAATTTAGCCCACTCTAATGTACTGATTATTAATTGTGTACATCGCTCATAAAGCTCTAATAGCTCCTAAAGAAACATGATGTATTACATTATGTGTGTCACATGTGCCATTATAATGTTTATCCCCTCTCGCACATTGCCTGAAATGTATAGAGCAATAAGAACTTAAAGTCCACAAGACAAGTTTATCCTTTTATGAACATAGGAGTATAGGAACAGGAATAGGCCATTCAGCTCCTTGAACCTGTTCTAACATTTAAAGGGATCAGATGATCTGTGGCCAAACTCCATACACCTGCTTTTTGCCCATAGCCCTGAATACCTTTTCTTAAAAAAAGGTTTCTCAATCTCAGATTTAAAATTAACAACTGATTCAACATCCACTGTTATTTGTGGAAGAAATTCCATGCAGCTATCCAATTTATATTTAGATGTGCCTCTTAACATCTCACTTGAAAAGTCTAGCCTTAATTCTCAGATTATGAGCCCTCGTTCTAGGTTTACAGGAGCAGAGTCAGAGGGAGGAGCACCTGGACATGTTGAGTATAACACTAACTGCCTCAGGGATTCATAGCCTTGTTTCCAGGAGCAGAGTCAGAGGACGAGCACCCTGATTGGCTGGTAGGAAATCTATCCAAGGTTTGAAGAAAAAAGACAAAACTAATTAATAAATTAACTAACCAGGGGTTATCTAACTAATAAATTACATAACTAAGTAGAGATGGCTGGGCAGATGATGTGCTGTAGCTGTATGATGTGGGAGCTGGCTGATCTCATTGCAAGATGCAAGACCACATCTGCAGCAAGTGTTGGTTGCTGGAGGAATTTCAGCTCAGAATTATTGAGCTGAAGTTCAAACTTTGGACACATGGCACATCCAGGAGAGGGAGAGTTACCTTGATGCTCTGTTTCAGGAGGCAGTCACACGTGGTAGATTAAGCACCACAATTCGGTCAGCAGCCAGGGACAGCAGGGTGTGATTGCAAGTGAGGCAGGGTCCAGATCCAAAACATCAACTTTCCTGCTCCTCTGATGCTGTCTGGCCTGCTGTGTTCATCCAGCTCCACACCTTGTTATCTCAGGCTCCAGCATCAGCAGTTCCTACTATCTCTGAGTGAGCCTCAGCTCCAGACCTTGTCCAACAGGTATGAGTTACTTGCTCCCTGTGTGGATCAGGAACAGGGCTGTAGGGATGTTGACCACAGCACTGTAGCATTGGAGATCTTTCAAGAGGGGCGAGTAAAAAGACAAGAGGAAGTTGTAGGGGATTCTATTAATGGATGAATAGAAATAGAAACAGAATCAGTATCCTTTGGAAGTAGGATTGAGAGTCCTGCATGGTATGTTGCCTGCCTGGTGCCAGGGCATGGGTCATCTCCTGCTGACTTGAAAGGATATTAGAGAGGGAAGGAGAGGTTCCAGTTTTTGTTGTCCACATCAGGACAAATGATATAAGCAAGATTAGGAAGGAGGACCTGTTTAGGGATTATCAGGAGCTAGGAACTAAATTGAAGAACAGGTCCTCAAGGGTTCCTATATCCATGTTAAGGTCAGGGTCCAGGCCAAATGCAATTTGGTGTGGAGACAGGAAAATAAGGGAAGTAAACATGTGGCTAAAACAGCGGTGTGTCAGAGAGGAGTTCCTTTTCATAGGACAGTGGCATCAGTGTTGGAACAGGAGGGATCTGTACCATTGGGATAGCCTCTGCCTGAACCAAGCCGAGGCCAGTGTATAATTGGAAAGGGTAAATAGGGTGATCAACAGGACTTTAAACTAGAAAGTGTGAGTTGGTGGGACGGGGGTGGGTGTGTTGGGCGGGATGCGGAAGGCAAGTGTAAAATGCCAAGAAGTATAAAAGCCAATGGGAAAAAAAGCCACAGGTTAACATCTGTGAGAGAGGATTCAACTGCATGGAAAATTATGAAAGATAATAATAAAAAAGAAGAGCCCAGGAGAGGTTATTAAAGCCACCAGCAAATAAAATAGGACAGAGGAATCAAACTTCAAGCACACTGGGTAAACAAAGGACAATGAGGAGAGGGATGATCAATGCAGGACTGAAGGTGTTTTATCTGAATGCGCGCAGTATATGAAATAAGGTAAGTGAGCTTCAGGCACAGGTTGAAATTGATATGTTTAATGTGGTAGGCATCATGGAGATGCGGCAGCAAGGGGATCAAAATTAGGAGCTAAATATCCATGGATATACGTCCAATCAAAAAGACAGGCAGGTGGGCAGAGGGGTTGGGGTTGCCTTATTAGTAAGAAATTAAATTAAATCAATAGCAAGAAATGAAGTAGTGTCAGATGATGTGTAATCTGCATGGATAGAGTTGAGGAACTGCAAAGGCTAAAAAAAAAACCTATAATGGGAATTATGTACAGGTCTCTCAACAGTAGTCAGGAGTGGGGGTGCAAGGCCACAACAAGAGATAGAAAAACAAGGTTACAGTGATCTTGGGGGATTTCAATGTGCAGGTGGGCTGGGAAAACCAGGTTGGTAGTGGATCGCAAGAAAAGGAATTTGTAGAATGTGTACAAGTTGCCTAATGGAGCAGCTTGTAGTGGACCCCACTAAGGAACAGGTAATTCTGGATTTAATGTTATACAATGAGGCAGACTTGATAAGGTAGCTTAAGGTGAAACAACACTTAGGAGGCAATGACCAAAGTATGAAAGAACTTACTTTGCAATTTCAGAGAGAGAAGTTGGAATCAGATGTAATACAGTTGAATAAAGGCAACTACAGAGGCATGAAGGAGGATCTGATTAGAATTGACTGGTAGAGGATCCTAGCAGGAAAGACAGTGGAACAGCAATGGCAGTAAATTCTGGGAGTATTTCGGAAGACACAGCAAAAATTCATCCCTAGGGAAAAGAAGCATACTAAAGGGATGATGAGGCAGCCATGGCTGACAAGGAAATTCAGGGACAGTATAAAAGCAAAAAAGAAAGCATATAATGTAGCAAAGGGCAGTGGGAAGCCAGAGGATTGGGAAGCCTACAGAGATGAGCAGAAGATGATGAACAAAGAAACGAGAAGGGAGAAAATTAATTATGAGGGCAAGCTAGCCAGTAATAGTAAAAAAAATTTGCAAGAGTTTCTTTGGATACATAAAGGGCAAAAGAGAGGAAAAATGGGCATTGGGCTGTTGGAAAATTACGCTGAAGAAGTAGTAATGGGGAACAAAGAAATTGCTGCGGAGCACAATAACTACTTTGTGTCAATCTTCACACAAGTAATTTCCGAAAAAATCAAAAGTTAGGAGGATAGAGGTGAGTATGTTAGCCATCAGCAAGGAGAATATGCTGTAAAAACTGAAAGATCTGGATGAAGATAAACTACCTGGGCCAGATGAGCTATACAACAGAATCCTAAAGGAGACAGCTGAAGAGATAATAAAGGCACTAATAGTGATTTTTCAGGAATCACTGGATTCAGGGATGGTCTCAGAGGAGCCGAAAATTGCTAATTTAACCTACTGATTAATAAGGGAGTAAGGCAAAAGTTGGAAAATTATAGGCCAATTAGACTAGCCTTGGTCATTGGTAAGATTTGATTCTTTTGTGAAGGATGAGGTTTGTGAAAACTTGGAAGTGCATGGTAAAATAGGGCAAAGTCAGCATGGTTTTATCAAGGGGAAGTCAGCCTGACAAATCTGTTAGAATTCTTAGGGGGTATAATCAGTAGGTTAGACAAGAGAGAGTCACTGGATGTTATCTGTCTGGGCTTTAGAAGGCCTTCGATAAGGCACCACACAGGCCGCTGCAGTGTAAGATAAGGCCTCATGATGTTAGAGGGAATTTACTGGTATGGATGGAAGATTGGCTGTCTGGCCAAAAAGAGAAAGTAGGGTTAAGAAGATCCTTTTCAGGATGAAAGCGTGTGACTTGTGGTGTTTGACAAGGGTCAGTGTATTGGGGCCACAACTTTTCACTGTATGTATTAATGACCTAGCTGAAGGAACTGGGATCATTCTGGCTAAGTTTGCAGTTGATACAAAGATAGGTGGAGGGTAGGTGTTATTGAGGAGTTGGGGAGGCTGCAAAAAGTTTTAGACAGGTTAGGAGGATAGGCAAAGAAGTATCAGATGGAATACCACGTGGGGTCATGCACTTTGGTCGGAAGAATAGAGGCATAGATTATTTTTCTAGATGGGGAGAAAATTCAGAAATCTGAATTACAAAGGGACTTTGGAGCCCGAGTCCAGGTTTCACTTCAGGTAAACTTGCAGGTTGCACCGATAGTTAGGAAGGCAAATAGAATGTTGATATTTATCTCAAGAGGACTAGAATATAAAAGTAGGGATGTGCTTCTGAGCTTTATAAAGCTCTGATCAGATCACATTTAAAATATTGTGTGTAATTTTGAGCACCATGTCTTAGGAAGGATCTACTGGCCCTGGAGCATGTCCCGGCGAGGTTCATGTGAATGATCCAAGGGATGAAAAATTTAACATATGAGGAACATTTGAGGACTCTGGGTCTATACCTGGTGGAGTTTAGAAAGATAAGGGGGTTTAATTGAAACTTATAAAATACTGAATGGCCTGTAGAGTGGACATTGGGAAAATGTTTCCCTTGGCAGGAGAGACTAGGGCCCAAGCCCACAGCTTAAGGTAAAGGGAAGATCCTCTTGAGCAGAGTTAAGGGAAATGTCTTCAGCCAGAGAGTGGTGAATCTGTGGAATTCATTGCCACAGAGGGCTGTGGAGGCCAGGTCATTAAGTGTATTTAAGACAGAGATGGATAAGTTCTTGACTGTCAAGAGGATCAAAGGTTACAGGGTGAAAGTAGGAAAATGGGTTTGAAAAACTTATCAACAATGATTGAATGGTGGAACAGACTTGATGAGCCAAATGGCCTAATTTCTGCTCCTATATCCTATCATCTCTTAATCCACAATCAATAGAAATAGTTTATCTTTATCTATCCTGTCTTTTCCTATTGATAGCTTGGAGACTTTAACCAAATATACTCTTAATTTTCTAAATTTTAGAAAAGAAAATGGATGTCATTTGTATAATCTCTCCTCACAACCTAATCTATGAAGTTCAGACATCATTCTTGCAAAACTACATTGAAGTCCCTCCAAGGCTAATAAAGCCTTCCTAAGGTGTAGTACCCAGATCTGCTCACAGTACTCTAAGTGGGGTTGAACCACTGTTCTGTATAACTGCAGCAAGACTTCTGCATCCCTATACTCCAGTCCGCTATAAAGGATGGATGCGTAAAATAAATCTGCAATTATAAGTGCAGGTTTCCTATTCATTATAGTGCACAATGGTTATTTTTACAAGTTAATTATGAGGGTGGTGTGGGGTATGAAGGGTGTGGATGTAAGGCCAAGGTTTGATCTAATGCACATTTCACAATTGTCTTGTTTGCAGAGTGAAGAGGCAGAACAGTTCAGAGTCATGACGATGCCATGACAAATAGCTAAGGTAATAAGCTCTCTGATGAAGAGTCTAGGCCCGAAACGCCAGCTTTTGTGCTCCTGAGATGCTGCTTGGCCTGCTGTGTTCATCCAGCTTCACACTTTGTTATCAAGGTAATTTCACACCTCCAGTTTCTACTTTAGCTGCCTTCCCTCGCTTAGAAGGAGATACATAAAAATATATAAATATTTATATATCTCCAAACTATCACTAACCAGGATGTAACAGGGTCTGTTTTTTCCTTATACCATTAAATGGGCATGGTGGAAAACCTCACACTTTTTTAGGTCAGCTTTAATTGTCTTTGTTATTTACCTTACGCCATTCCTTTATCATATGTTTTATTTGTTGATACATATTTATAAATCTGTTCTCTTTTATTTAAATATTAACTTGTACATTTTTGAGAATACAGTGTTGAAACGTTGAATAAAACTTTGAACACTTAGTGTGATAAGCTGATACAAACTATGAAAGGACAAAGCATCACCTTCTTTCCTCACTGCAACAAATTTTCACCTGATCTAATTCTTAGCTTCTCTGTCTTTTCAAATTGTGCCCTGTGTTTCAGCTCTGCCATGTTTGACCCTGTCCAATAGCAAGATATACTTTTGTTGATATATACTATTAATAGCTAATTCAGTTTAAATTTCGGTTCCAAAAAATGGTCACTGGACCCAAAACCTTAACTCTGGCTTCTCTCCACAGATGCTACCAGATCTGGTGAGTTCCTCCAGTCATTTCTGTTTTTGTTTCAAAGCTTAATATGGTGTGTGTGTGTGTGTGTGTGTGTGTGTGTGTGTGTGTGTGTGTGTGTGTGTGTGTGTGTGTGTGTGTGTGATTTGGCATTAACATATTTATGTTAATAAAAGTTTTGGAAACAAGAGGTCTTTATGTCTATGGAGAAAATGACCTCGATTCACGTAATGTTCTGGGAGTCTCATTGATCTTCTGTAGAGCTGGTGATCAGGAGATCACATGCCAAAATTCTAAGGCCTCCAGATGTACCTTAACACAAAGCAGCAGAACAATCAAGTAAATTTGAGGAGACGCATCAGATGTTCTCATTTTTTAAACAGGAATTCAAGAAAAAGCATTAGCTCACTCAACAGGACAGGCAGCATCTCTCAAGAACACTCATGCCAGTTCACTTCAAGAACAAACACTGCTCCAGAACTGTTAACACCTGACACATTTTCTCCAGAAATATTGCTTGTCCTGCTGAGAACTTCCAGTGTTTTGCTCAATTCTTTCAGAATGCATTATCCACAGTGTTGTATTTTACGCCTCAGGTGTACGGGGCACCCTGGGTTTCTTTGTGTGAACAGGACATTATTTACAAGGGATAATGGGAACTGCAGATGCTGGAGAATCCAAGATAATAAAGTGTGAAGCTGGATGAACGCAGCAGGCCTTGGCCTGCTGCGTTCATCCAGCTTCACACATTATTTACAATGTTTTTGAAATGTCTGCACAGGCAGTTTTCCAGCTGCTTCTATCAATTTAGTTTCCTACTCAGTAATCACACCAAGGCCTGACTTAACATCACACAGTAAACAGTTCACAGAGTATCACATAATCCAACACTGAACAATTGAGTACTAACATGTGGCCTTTTGGTCCTTTCACTTCTTAAAATCCATGCCCATGGAGTTATATGAAGCGTACTTTTGCCATCCCATCATGACCCCGCAGGGAGGCAATCAAAACCCGAATGAGAAACTATTGTCAGCCAATTCCTCGAGTTTCTTGCTGTTCTGTGCTCAAGTTAGAACTGATTAAATATAGATCTTATTTATCCGGTATGTGCCATTTATTTATGTAAGTGTAACACTGCCAACTCAACTTAAACCCTCATACATTTGCACAAAATGCACTCATGACGTTTTGAGCTTCAGTATTCAGCAGGCAAGTCTAATACTTGAACATGGATCAGATTAGCTCCAATGGATGCAAGATTAACTTATTTTATAAAATGACCTCAAAATTCACCCCAAGTGCTTATGTTTGTGCTAAAATGTAATCCTTCCTGTGAGGGAACAATAACTGCCTTCCTGGTATCATTATTGGTAACACACAGTGGGACCATGCTAATTAACTATCGCTGCAATCACACACTTGTGTCTCTGAACCATTTAAATATGAAAAGATGTAAAATTATGCAAAACACTGTGGATGGGAGATTTCATGTTCCCAGTCACATCACTTTTAAAAGAATAATATGTGAATGATGCTGAGTTTTTCACTTCTGTTTGTCACGGATTTTGTTAAAATGTACCACTCAAAACAATTGGAGGTAATGAGAACTGCAGATGCTGGAGATTCCAAGATAATAAAATGTGAGGCTGGATGAACACAGCAGGCCAAGCAGCATCTCAGGAGCACAAAAGCTGACGTTTCGGGCCTAGACCCTTCATCAGAGAGGGGGATGGGGGGAGGGAACTGGAATAAATAGGGAGAGAGGGGGAGGCGGACCGAAGATGGAGAGTAAAGAAGATAGGTGGAGAGGGTGTAGGTGGGGAGGTAGGGAGGGGATAGGTCAGTCCAGGGAAGACGGACAGGTCAAGGAGGTGGGATGAGGTTAGTAGGTAGCTGGGGGTGCGGCTTGGGGTGGGAGGAAGGGATGGGTGAGAGGGAGAACCGGTTAGGGAGGCAGAGACAGGTTGGACTGGTTTTGGGATGCAGTGGGTGGGGGGGAAGAGCTGGGCTGGTTGTGTGGTGCAGTGGGGGGAGGGGATGCACTGGGCTGGTTTAGGGATGCAGTAGGGGAAGGGGAGATTTTGAAACTGGTGAAGTCCACATTGATACCATATGGCTGCAGGGTTCCCAGGCGGAATATGAGTTGCTGTTCCTGCAACCTTCGGGTGGCATCATTGTGGCAGTGCAGGAGGCCCAACCACCACACCCGGCACCTTCCCCTGCAACCGCAGGAAATGCTACACTTGTCCCCACACCTCCTCCCTCACCCCCATCCCAGGCCCCAAGATGACATTCCACATTAAGCAGAGGTTCACCTGCACATCTGCCAATGTGGTATACTGCATCCACTGTACCCGGTGCGGCTTCCTCTACATTGGGGAAACCAAGCGGAGGCTTGGGGACCGCTTTGCAGAACACCTCCGCTCAGTTCGCAACAAACAACTGCACCTCCCAGTCGCAAACCATTTCCACTCCCCCTCCCATTCTCTTGATGACATGTCCATCATGGGCCTCCTGCACTGCCACAATGATGCCACCCGAAGGTTGCAGGAACAGCAACTCATATTCCGCCTGGGAACCCTGCAGCCATATGGTATCAATGTGGACTTCACCAGTTTCAAAATCTCCCCTTCCCCTACTGCATCCCTAAACCAGCCCAGTGCATCCCCTCCCCCCACTGCACCACACAACCAGCCCAGCTCTTCCCCCCCACCCACTGCATCCCAAAACCAGTCCAACCTGTCTCTGCCTCCCTAACCGGTTCTTCCTCTCACCCATCCCTTCCTCCCACCCCAAGCCGCACCCCCAGCTACCTACTAACCTCATCCCACCTCCTTGACCTGTCCGTCTTCCCTGGACTGACCTATCCCCTCCCTACCTCCCCACCTACACCCTCTCCACCTATCTTCTTTACTCTCCATCTTCGGTCCGCCTCCCCCTCTCTCCCTATTTATTCCAGTTCCCTCCCCCCATCCCCCTCTCTGATGAAGGGTCTAGGCCCGAAACGTCAGCTTTTGTGCTCCTGAGATGCTGCTTGGCCTGCTGTGTTCATCCAGCCTCACATTTTATTAACTCAAAACAATTGTGTTACTTTAAAAAGAAGCTTAATACGAGTGTATTTTTCAAGGGTGTGATTTTTAGTTTGACTGTTGTGCAATAAAAGTGATGTTTGGATTGGTGTGATGTGAGTAGCAATCAGTTTTTGTTTTATGAATCCTGACTCAGAAAGGAGAAATCATTTCTTCTTATGTGCATAGATGATCTAGAACATTTTGTTTCCAGATAGAAATGCTCCTTAACAGTATGTCAAAGTTAAATCAAAACATAGAATCCACAGGGTGTGGAAACAGGCCCTTCAGCCCAAGTTCATGCTGATCCTCAGATAACCCCACCTAGACCCATCCTCCTATAACCCACCTAACCTACACACCGTGATCACTATGGGCAATTTAGCATGGCCAATCCACCAAGCTACACATCTTTGGGCTGCAGGAGGAAACCAGAACACCTGGAGAAAATCCACGCAGACACGGGGAGAACATGCAAACTCCACACAGACAGTTACCTGAGGGTGGAATTGAACCCAGGTCCCTGGTGCTGTGAGGCAGCAGTGCTAACCACTGTGCCACTCCATCAAGAATTTTTCTTTTCATGCAGTGAAATGAATGAAAAGGGCAATGCTTCAGGTCAATGGGAAAAGGATGCTCAAAGGGATCTTGGGATATCTGCAAATTGCATTTCCTGCGAATTCATCTTGAACTTGGAATTGCCCTTTTGCTGACTTAGCCTCAAAATACAGCATCAACTGTTATGTTTGAGCAAAGTGAATAAATTAGTATTACATCACTTTATGGGTAATTCATAAAAGGTTTTGGACAAATACAGAATTTCACATCAAGAGGGTGAAGGAATGAACTTCAGAGCATGAAAACAAGGATATGTGGGTGTATAATTTACACTTAAGTTATTATCAAGCTTTATAAAACTCTGACAAAGCAGATTTGGAGTTGCTGTCTGCAGCTCTGAGTGTCGCACCTTAGAAAGTATATCATACATTGTACCAGGCCAGGTATTAGATTTGGAGGTAGGTGAGCACTTTGGTGATAGTGACCATAATTCGGTTACTTTTACTTCAGCGATGGAAAGGGATAGGTGTATACTGCAGGGCAAGAGCTATAGTTGGGGGAAAGTCAACTATGAGGCAATTAGGCAAGATTTAGGATGCACAGGATGGGGAAAGAAACTGCAGTTGTTGGGCACAATTGAAATGTGGGGCTTGTTCAAGGAACAGCTGCTGCGTGTCCTTGATAAGTACGTACCTGTCAGGCATGGAGGAAGTGGTTGAGCGAGGGAACCATGGTTTACTAAAAAGTTGAATCTCTTGTCAAGAGGAAGAAGGAGGCTTATGTAAAGATGAGGCATGAAGACTCAGGTAGGGTGCTTGAGAGTTACAAGTTAGCCAGGAAGGATTTAAAGAGAGAGCTCTGAAGAGCCAGGAGGGGACACGAGACGTCTTTAGCAGGTAGGATCAATGAAAACCCTAAAGTTTTCTATAGTTTTGTCAGGAATAAAAGAATGACTACAGTAAGATTAGGGCCAATCAAGGACAGTAGTGGGAAGTTGTATGTGGAATCCAAAGAGATAGGAGAGGTGCTAAATGTATAATTTGTGTCAGTATTCGCACAGGAAAAAGGCAGTATTGTCGAGGAGAATACTGAGATACGATCTATTAGACTAGACAGGATTGAGGTTCATAAGGAGAAGGTGTTAGCAATTCTGGAACTTGTGAAAATGGATAAGTCTGCTGGGCCAGATGGGATTTATCCTAGGATTCTCTGGAAAGCAAGGGAGGAGATTACAGAGCCTTTGGCTTTGATCTTTACATCATCGTTGTCTGCAGGAATAGTACCAGAAGACTGGAAGATAGCAAATGTTGTCCCCTTGTTCAAGAAGGGGAGTAAAAACAATCCTAGTAATTATGGACCAGTGAGCCTTACTTCAGTTGTGGGTAAAGTGTTAGAAAGGATTATAAGAGATAGGAATAATAATCATCTAGAAAGGTATAATTTGATTAGGGATAGTCAACAAGGTTTTGTGAAGGGTAGGTTGTGCCTCTCAAACCTTATTGAGTTCTTTGAGAAGGTGACTAAACAGGTGGATGAGGGTAAAGCGGTTGGTGTGGTATATATGGATTTCAGTAAAGCGTTTGATAAAGTTTCCCACAGTAGGCTATTGCAGAAAATACGGAGGCATGGGATTGAGGGTGATTTAACGGTTTGGATCAGAAGTTGGCTAGCTGCAAGAAGACAGAGGGTGGTGGTTGATGGAAACTATTCATCCTGGAGTTCAGTTATTAGTGGTGTACCGCAACGATCTGTTTTGGGACCACTGCTTTTTGTCATTTTTATAAATAACCTGGATGAGGGCGAAGAAGGATGGCTCAGTAAATTTGCGGACGACACTAAAGTCAGTGGAGTTGTGGATAGTGCAGAAAGATGTTGCAGGTCACAGAGGGACATAGATAAGCTGCAGAGATGGACTGAGAGGTGGCAAATGGAGTTTAATGCGGAAAAGTGTGAGGTGATTCACTTTGGAAGGAGTAATAGGAATAGAGAGTACTGGGCTAGTGGTAGGATTTTTGGTAGCATGGATGAGCAGAGAGATCTCAGTGTCGATATGCATAGATCCCTGAAAGTTGCCACCCAGGTTGATAGGGTTGTTAAGCAGGCATACGGTGTGTTGGGTTTTACTGGTAGGGGTATTGAGTTTCGGATCCATGAGGCCATGTTGCAGCTCTACAAAACTCTGGTGCAGCCACGCTTGGAGAATTGCGTACAGTTCTGGTCGCCACATTATGGGTAGGATTTGGAAGCATTGGAAAGGGTGCATAGGAGATCTACCAGGATGTTGCCTGGTATGGAGGGAAGGTCTAATGAGGAAAGGCTGAGGGACTTGAGCTGATTTCGTTAGAGAGAAAAAGGTTAAGAGGCGACTTAATAGAGACATACAAGATGATCAGAGGATTAGATAGGGTGGACAGTGAGAGCCTTTTTCCTCGAATGGTGATGGCTAGCATGAGGGGACATAGCTTTAAATTGAGGGGTTATAGATACAGGACAGATGTCAGAGTTAGGTTCTTTACTCAGAGAATAGTAAAGGCATGGAATGCCCTGCCTGCAACAGTAATAAACTTGCCAACTTTAAGGGCATTTAAATTGTCATTGGATAAACATATGGATGATAATGGAATAGTATGGATTAAATGGTCTTCGGATTGGTTTCACAGGTTGGCACAACATCGAGGGCCAAAGGGCCTGTATTGTGCTGTAATGTTCTATGTAACTTGTCTATAACAGGATAGTACATGATCTCAAAAGATTGTGTTGTCAGGAATAATTACACAGACTAAAGCTGATTTCCTTGGAAGTTAGGAGGTTAAGAAATAATTGGAATACATTTTCAATACATTAACAGGAACATCTTGGGTAGATTGAGAGAAACTCTTCCTAGTGGTT
This sequence comes from Stegostoma tigrinum, assembly GCF_030684315.1. Taxonomy (NCBI): domain Eukaryota; kingdom Metazoa; phylum Chordata; class Chondrichthyes; order Orectolobiformes; family Stegostomatidae; genus Stegostoma; species Stegostoma tigrinum. The sequence goes on along the minus strand of NC_081358.1, from coordinate 58,696,263 downwards.
CTGGAGTCAAAGAGTAGGGAGCATAAACTAAAAATTAGAGCAAGATCTTTCAGAAGTGAAACTCGGAAACTCTTTAACTCAAAAAAGGGAGCTTGATGTTTGTAACACTCTTTGGTACATCACAACTGATTCTAGAGCAACTACCATTTTGAAATCTGAGGTTGGTAGATCCAAAGATGTTAAATGAAGTAAGACCAAAACAGCATCAGGGCACAGTTTAGCTTTTACCTGATCAAAGATCCCTGTTTAAAAAACTAAATGGCTTAATCCTGTTCCTGTATCCAATGTAGTGGCTGCCTCAGGGTAAATATCCTGGAAGATCCTGTGAACTTTCAGTCATGAGATTAAATCTAGAGATAGAAGAGCAGAATTGCTTCTGCACAAAAGCTGCTGCTCTTTACTGAAAGATAACAAGGTGTAGAGCTGAATAAACAGAACAGGCTCAGCAGCACCTTAGGAGTAGGAAAGCTGAAGTTTCGAGCCTAGACACTTCATCAGAAATCTTTATTGAGCATTTTTATACTTTTTTCATATCAATACACAATTAACTTCATGCTAATTTCTAGTTTATATTATGGAATACAGCTTTCAACAATAATTGTACATGTATCAGATTTATGAGTATACAGTTGCTTCAAAGCCACAGGTGAGGATTTGTCTAGAGCAAACAATGCAAAATGACATTTTCCCATCTAGCATTGGTGTTACAGATGTTGAGGAACGGTCTGTATAGGATAACACAAAATAAATCAATGAGGGAAGTTAATGTTGGGCTTTTACAATTGAGAATCCATCTTCATCTTGGGAGGAAGTTGTCACTTTTAGACACAACAGATTTAACAGAACTGTCTAAGAAAATAAGCAGACAAAAAAGTGCTGCAAAGAAACAACAGGTCAGATAACAGCTTTCAACAAAACTGAAGGGTGGATATTTCAGACAGAGCTTTTGTATTCTTTGTTCACCCGTCTTTCTCTCCAGTGACACTTCAGGTATTTTCAGGTCTTTCAATTTTCTTTCAAGTTTGTAGCATTTATAGCATTTGGCAATGTTTGGTTTTTCATTTCAAAACAAAATAGCTTTTGAATTATTAGTTGAAAGCAAATGCTCACAAGAACAGGCAAGAAGTAGAAAAATGTTGCTAAGTTGAGAGGGTGCTGAAAAGATTTACATGGATTTTGCTGGGATTGAAGGATTTGAGTTAAAGGAAGAGGCTGAATATGCAGAGATTTTTTTTCCGTGAGTGTCAGAGGCTGAGGGATGACATTAAGAAGTTTATAAAATCATGAGGTGCATGGACAGGATGAGCAGCCATGGTCTTTTTCCTAGGGTTGGGGGACATTCAAAAAACTAAAGAGCTGAGGTTTAAGGTGAGAGTGGAAAGGTTTGAAAAAGGGCCTGAAAGGAGAACTTTTTTCACACAGAAGGTCGTGCATGTATGGGATGAGCTGCCACAGGAAATGGTGGAGGTGGGTATAATTACAGTATTTAAAAGCACCTGGATGGGAACACGAATAGGAAGGGTTGATAGGGATATGGACCAAATGCCGATAAATAGGACTAAGTAAAATTGGAATGTCTACTCAGCGTGGACGAGTTAGATCAAAGGATCTGTTTCCATGTTGTATAACGCTATGACAGTAACTTCCAAATGTGTGAGCACTACCACCTACAAGGATGAGACAGTAGATACATATGAAAACCATTACCACTAAGCAACTGTTATATCAGAGATAATAGGAACTGCAGATGCTGGAGAATCCGAGGTAACAAAGTGGAGCTCGATGAACATAGCAGGCCAAGCAGCATCTTTGAAGCACAAAAACCGACATTCCGGGCCTAGACCCTTCATCAGAAAAGGGGGAAGGGGAGAGGGTTTTGAAAAAAACAGGGGGAGAGGGGGAGGCAGATCGAAGGTGAATAGAGGAGAAGTTAGGTGGAGAGGAGACAGACAAGTTAAAGGGAGGGAGATGGAACCAGTTGAGGTGAGTGTAGGTGGGGAGGTAGGGAGGGGATGTGTCAGTCCGCGGAGGGCAGACAGGTCAAGGGGGCGGGATGAGGTTAGTAGATAGGGATTGGAGGTGCGGCTTGAGGTGGGAGGAGGGGATCGGTGAGAGGAAGAACAGATTAGGGAGGCAGGTACGAGCTGAGCTGGTGCTAGGATGCAGTGGGGGGAGTGAAGATTTTGAAGCTTGTGAACTCCACATCGCTACCATTGCTCTACAGGGTTCTCAAATGAGTTGATGTTCCTGCAACTTTTGGGTGGCATCGCTGTGGCACTGGAGGAAGTCCAGGATGGACATGTCGTCTAAAGAATGGGAGGGGGCGTTGAAATAGTTCGCAACTGGGAGGTGCAGCTGTTTATTGCGAACCGAGCGTAGGTGTTGTTCAAAGCGGTCCCCAAGCCTCCACTTAGTTTCCCCGATGAAGAGGAGGCCACAATGGGTACAGCAGATGCACTATACCATATTGACAGATGTGCAGATAAACATCTGCTTGATGTGGAAAGTCTTCTTGGGGACTGCTTTGCAGAACACCTACGCTCGGTTCGCAATAAACAACTGCAACTCCCTGTCACGAACCATTTCAACTCCCCCTCCCATTCCTCAGACGACATGTCCATCCTGCCTCTCCTCCAGTGCCACAATGATGCCACCCAAAGGTTGCAGGAACAGCAACCCTGCAGCCCAATGGAATCAATGTGGATTTCACAAGCTTCAAAATCTCCCCTCCCCTCACTGCATCCCATCACCAGCCCAGCTCTCCCCCACCTCCCTAACCTGTTCTTCCTCTCACCTATCCCCTCCTCCCACCTCAAGCCGCACCTCTAATGCCTTCCTACTAACCTCATCCCACCCCCTTGACCTGTTTGTCCTCCCCGAACTGACCTATCCCCACCCTATCTCCCCACCTACACTCACCTCTACTGGCTCCATCCCTACCCCTTTAACTTGTCTGTCTCCTCTCCACCTATCTTATCCTCTATCCATCTTTGATCTGCCTCCCCCTCTCTCTATTTATTTCAGAACCCTCTCCCTTTTCTGATGAAGGGCCTAGGCCTGAAACATCAGCTTTGTGATCCTAAGATGCTGCTTGGCCTGCTGTGTTCATCCAGCTCCACTCTTTGTTACCACTAAGCTACTAACTTTCCTGAGATAAAATGTATCACCATTTATTCACTGTCGCTGGGTCAAAATCATGGAAATCCCTTTCTAATCACTGTGGTTGTGCCACTTCATAAGGCATCATTTAGCAGTTCAAGAAGCCAGATCGTCAATACTTTCTATGGGACTATTGAAAATGATTCATGTATACTGCCTCAGCCAGCAAAGCCTATCATCCCAAGAATGAATGAAAAAGCAGTGACTGCACTTGATTGATGGAAAAATACCTTGGGCATCATGACATCATGAAGCATGCTTTGTATTTGCAAGTCTTTCGTCTTTCTTTAACAATGGATAGGGCAGGGAAGGGGATAAATTTCATTAAGGTTCTTCTCATTAATTCAGCTAAAACCCTTTTCAAAACATAGAGTCAGTAGAAAGAATTTTAACAACTTTTGCATTGATTTGTTGTTGAGGTAAGACAGAGGATTGGATAAACCTAAGCAGAAATGTATCCTTGTACTGGTGCATATTGCCACAAAAACAAAATGCTGTGATGTGTTCAGAGATAATGGGAACTACAGATGCTGGAGAACCCAAGATAACAAAGTGTGGAGCTGGATGAACACAGCAGGCCAAGCAGCATCTCAGGAGTGCAAAAGCTGGCATTTTGGGCCTAGACCCTTCAGTATGGACTTAAGGTGCCATAATATGCATGGTTATAAACCAAGATAAAATTAACATGTTCAGATCTCCCTAGAGATTGGGGAGGTGATGACCTAGTGTATTATCACTGGTCTGTTAATCCAGAGACCCAGACAATGTTCTGGGGACCTGGGTAAAAATCCCACCGCAGTAGACGGTGGGATTTGCATTCAATAAATATCTGGAATTAAGAGTCTAATGATGACTATGAATCAGTTGTTGGAAAAAGCCACCTGGTTCACAAATGTTCATTAGGGAAGGAAACTGCCAACCCGATTTGCTCTAGCCTGCATGTGACTCCAGACCCACAGTAATTTGGTTGACTCTTAATTGCCTGCTGGGATAGGGCAATAGGGATGGACAATTAACACTGCCTATCCAGCGACACCCTCATCCATGAATGAATTTTTAAAAATGTACACAATGGGCTGAATGGTCTCTTCTTTCACTGTAAATCTATCTATGTTTCAATTTCTTTTTTATTTTACCTGCACAGGCAGTTTCCCAGTTGCAAATAAATTCCAATCCTGACTCCATCTGTAAGTAACTTTATGTGCTAGTCAGAACCCAGTGCAGGACTTTATAAAGAGTAATTCATAAGTATGCAGAAATGTTCACATGCTGTCTCTTTAAAAATAATACTAATACACCTCTGTGTGGGTTCGCATTCATGTGTATGAGTGTTTGTAAATTGTAAGTAAATCAGGGACCCCCTATATTTGAACTGGAATTCCAACAATTTTGCCTTCCTGATTGAGAACATTCTACTCATCATTATCAAAATATGCCTTTCATTTCAATAAAAATGGAGGCTGTGCATTTATAAAGTGCCATTTCACATATCGGAACAATGTCATTGCAAATTGTTAAAAAGAAGGCCCAAGTACAAGCTGTGAGCATTACTCCACACTCCCACAGGTGCAAGACAACTTCTTCTGATTGAACAAGAAAGTGAATGCTTTTGTTTTTGTCTGAATCGCTTCCAAAGTTGAGAATCAGCAATGTGGCAACATGCCTGAAATGCAAATAGATGCCACATGCAGGAGAAAATCAATGAGGTGGACCATTCCGAATTCCAGTGTGCAAATCTTTTGGATTCAGATTAATGCTGATTGACATTCTGGACTGAATCTGCTGAATCCAAAATATCTGACAAGACCAGATTGGCCTACAATATATCAGGCACAGTCGGGCAAAAATTATAGTTTCGTTCTAACATGAAGTGAACATGACATATGACTTGGCTACCCACTGCTTATCAATTGCTACTGCAACCTTCAGATGGGACCGAACAAATATTCTTCCACTTCTCTAATATAAATACTCACAGTATTTTAAGTGTACAAAAAGCCATATCTTCAACGCGAGGACTTTATTGAAGAAATCTCCCCACAGAGACAGTGCATTGAATATGGAACAGGCTCAAAGGGCTGAGTGGCCTACTTTTCTTCCTTGTTTGTATTTTTGTATGAGCTGGTATATCCATTTTGACTAAACTGCTCCTTGCTATAATCATACCAGGACTGTGAGCTAAATTCGCGAGTTCCTCTCATGAATTGTGAACTCATTAATAAAGAATGATATAACCACACTAGAATATGCCTTTATTTCAACAATTAATTCATGTTGGATTGTATGATGAAAGGGCATGAAATATAAAAATCTGATTTTGTGCTTGTTATGACTGAATGCTACATTTAACGTAATGGAATAAATAGAACAAGAATGTCATCGTTGATGATCTGGATAATCTAATTTTTTTGGAGTTCATTAAGTCAGATGTAATTTGCTCACTCAAATCTAATATTTCCAGCTATTTTTGAGCTCAGTTGTATGTGAGGCAAGGAAGTAAGCATTTTCTAATATTGGAGACGGATGCATTGAAGAATGGAGTGGGGGGATCGAGGAAGGTGTGGATGATGCAACGTTTCTGAACTTTGCCAATAGAGAGAATGTTTGAGGCACTGTTTCCTAAACTTCAGCTTGAAAAGATATTGCGAGTAACAATAGCAGGAAAATAAAGAGAGGCATGGAAATACTTTGGAAGAGTTTCTGGTTATAAAAAAAGTATTATTGCTCAAAAGAGAAAATGGGGGTTAAGTACTTTGAGAGCATAGTTAATCTGTAGTGTTAATTCCATTTCTCTGTCTATAAATAACTCATGATATTGCCTTTGAACTAACTGGAATTATTTTCCCTAGGTCTGAGACGTGGGAACATAAAGTGAAGCTCAATCCAAGGTAGAATAAGGCAGCATTTCAATACTTCACTCCTTCTTCCTCTGTACATATTGTGAATATTTATAATTCACCTTTGCAGTCCCTCCGGGTTCTATTATTCTTGCATATTATATCTCTTCTGCTTCCTCCCCTACCCATCCCATCCTGCACACAGCATGTGGATAACCTGATGGAGGAGGAAATTTGATCAACTAAAGGTAATGGTTTGGATAGCAAAGAGTCTAAGGTATAAAAATATTCTACAATTTTTACTTGACCTTAAGTAATTTATTTATATTTTTAGATTTGTGGTAGCTGTGCAGAGAATGATGTCTCCTGCTGCTTGCAGCAACCTTTTAAGATTAACACGTGAGCCTGAGATAGATGCCTTGACAGCTTTAAAGCTGGTGTTGCACGCTATCCTGATCATCACCCTTCATATACTTTGAGGATGCTCCAAGACAATTGTCTCAGGATTATTGAGAGTAGTTTTGAGAATATGCCATGTCACCATGCCCTTGCACCAAAAATCCAATGTGTTGAACTATATGATGTGAGTTTTAACTCCAGCAGGATATTTTACCTGATAAATCAATATTAATTGCTATTGTTTATGTGTTCCTTCTTTTGTGAGTGAGAGATAGCCAATTCAGGCAGCTGTCTGATGAAGGGTCTAGGCCCGAAACGTCAGCTTTTGTGCTCCTGAGATGCTGCTTGGCCTGCTGTGTTCATCCAGCCTCACATTTTATTAGCTGTCTTGCAGCTGTCTTGTATGCAAAGACAAGAGGTTCAATGTCTAGTGTCTCATCTAGCATAATACTCAGCAATAAAAGAGTGAGCAAAGGGAGAAAACAGATGATATTCTGAACAAAAAGAACACAATATTTCTTATTGCAAAGTCTATAAATGGTGAGAGCTGTGCTGTTATTCGCTTGCTGCAATCTGTTGGGTGTTACTCAGCTGCCCATTCCCATGCCTTTGATAAGGTTCCACTTGGTAGGCCATTGGAGAAAATGCAGAGGCATGGGATTGAGGGAGATTTAGCAGTTTGGATTAGAAACTGGTTTTCTGTAAGAAGGCAACAAGTGGTGGTTGATGGAAAATATTCAACCTGGAGTCTGGTTACTAGTGGTGTGCCTCAAGTATCTGTTTTGGGACCACTGCTGTTTGTCATTTTTATAAATAACTTGGGTGCAGGCATAGGTGGGTGGGTTAGTAAGTTTGCAGATGACACTAAAGTCGGTGGAGCGGTGGACAGTGTAGAAGAATGTTGCAGGTTGCAGGGAGACTTGAATAAACTGCAGAATTGGGCTGGAAGGTGGCAAGTGGAGTTCAATGCATATAAATGTGAGGTGATTCACTTTGGGAAGAATAATAGGAAGGCAGAATACTGGGTCAATGGAAAGATTCTTGGTAGTGTGGATGTGCAGAGAGATCTTGGTGTCCATGTTCATAGATCCCTGAAAATTGCTACCCAGGTTTGATAGTGTTGTTAAGAAGGCTGACGGTGTGTTAGGTTTTATTGGTAGAGGAATTGAGTGCCGGAGCCCTGATGTCATGCTGCAACTGTACAAAACGCTAGTTAGGCCTCACTTGCAATATTGTGTGCAGTTCTGGTCGCCCCATTACAGGAAGGATGTGGAAGCATTGGAAAAGGTGCAGAGGAGATTTACCAGGATGTTGCCTGTTCTGGAGCAAAGGTTTTATGAAGAAAGGCTGAGCAGCTTGGGTCTTTTCTCATTGGAGAGAAGACGGCTAAGAGGAGATTTAATAGAGACATACAAGATGATCAGAGGATTGGATAGGGTGGACAGTGAGAGACTTTTTCCAAGGATGATGATGTCGGTTTGTACGAGGGGGCATAGTTGCAAATTGAGGGGTGATAGATTTAAGACAAATGTCAGAGGCAGATTCTTTAGTCAGAGAGTGGTAAGGGTGTGGAATGCCCTGCCTGCCAATGTAGTTAACTCAGCCACATTAGGGACATTTAAATAGTCCTTAGATAAGCATATGGATGATGATGTGATGATGTAGGGGGAGGGGCGTAGATTAGTTCACAGGTCGGCGCAACATCGAGGGCTGAAGAGCCCGTTCTGCACCAAAGCTGGAAGTATGAAACTAAGCAAAAATTACCAGATGAACTCCATAGGTTTGGCACCATCCATGAAAAGAATACAGAGTCAAAATTTTGGGTTCAGTCACCATTCTGTCTCACATAATTATTGTGTTATCCCCTATAATTAAAAAAACATATACAGTTTTCACTCATACAACATGTGTACTGCTGGCGAGCCAGACTTTATTGTCCAACCCAGCTTCCCTTGAGAAGGTAGTGCTGGTGGACCACCGTCTCGACCCACTGCAGCACACATACCATTACAGATTTTATCTCATTACAGACTTGGTTCGAATATGGACAAAAGAGTTGAATTCCAGAGGTGAAGTAAGAGTGACAACCCTTGATATCAAGGCTGCGTTTGACCAAGAGTGACTTCAAAGAGCCCTAACAAAAGTGAAATCAATGGGTATCAAATGGCAAACTCTCTGGTAGTTGGAGTCATACCTGACACGTAGGAAGATAGTCGCGGCTATTGGCGGTCAATATTTTCAACTCCAGGACACTGCTTCCACCAATGAAGCTTAGTAGCAGCACTGTGTACTATCTACAAGAAGCACTTCGGAAGTTCACCAAAGCTCCTCAAGCGAACTTTCCAAATCACAACGACTTCCACCCAGAAGGGCTAGGGCAGCAGATATATAGGAACACCATCACCTCCTAATTCGTCTCCTAGCTACTCACCATCCTGACGTGGAAACATATCAGCGTTCTTTCACTGTTATTGGGTCAAAATCCTGGAATTCCCTTCCAAATGGCATTGTGGGTCAACCCATAGCAGGAGGACTGAAGCAGTTCAAGATGGCAGCTCACCACCACCTTCTCAAGAACCACTAGAGACAAGCAAGAAATGCTGGCTAGCCCGGCACAACCACATCCTACAAAATAAATATTTTTTAAAAAATATGGATGAATGCAGCTACAACAACCCTCAAGAAGACTGCCACCATCCAGGAGAAAGAAGCCCACTTGCTTCATGTCATAGCCACAAAAATTCTACTCCCTCCACTGCCAATGGTCAGTAGTTGTGATATATAGGATCTGCAAGATACCCACAGAAATTCACTGAGGTTCCTTAGATAGCACCTTCCCAATCCAAAAGTTAAGCCAAGTGGCAGCAGACTTACAGGAACAACATCACTTGCAATTTCCCATTCAACTCACTCACAAGCTGATTAGGTAATAAATTACCATTATTTCAATAATACTTGGTCAAAATCGTTGAATTCCCTCTGTAACAGAATGTTGTGTGTACCAACAGCTAATGGATTGTAATATTTCAGAAGATAGCTCACCACTTCCTTGACAAGGTTATTTAGAGATGTATAATAATTGCTGGCCTAGCCAGTGATTCCCACATCTCATGAATGAAAAACGATTTGAAAATGGTCTGGGTGAGGTATTGTTGGTAATTGTGGCTGGGAAAAGCTGAAGATTTCCTTGAGGCCCTGGCACAAGAGCAATGTTAAAAATTACAGGTTCATTCAGACTGTTTGAAAATATCATTTTTGTCATTTTGGCACATTTGCACGGACAGAATATAGCGAGAGGAAGCAATAAGCCATCCTTAAACCTTCTAAAGGCCCTTCTCACCAATTTCTCCAAGATCATCAATGTTAATCTTTCACAAGGATCTGCAATCTAACTGTTCTTAAGGTAGGGATCCAAATGTCTTGAGCGTTCATGGAAAGAGACATACTTGTTGTAAATATTGCTCCAGTTGACCTGGAGAAAGTAACATTTTGTTGTGAAGCAGAGACATCGATGAAAGGTTCCTATGAAAACTTCCAAGTGTATCTGTTTGGATTTGTACTTGGGTCCTGATGAAGGCTAGATCTGTATACAATCATTATTGAATCCTTTTCTTATCAGACCAAATGCTGATATTGATTCCTGCACCTGGCAAAGCAATGGAAAGTTCCAAAGTAATTCTCATTGTATCTAGTTTGTTTGCTTCAAGGCAGCATTGAGAGTAGTGTGGTTGTAAGTATCAAAATTTCTCGTGAGAGTCTTGCATTGTACAGAAGTCAGGTCCAATGTACAAAAATGCACTACAACAAAGCAGGCAAAGCTATTTAATTGTGCAAAACAAACAAAACATTCACGTTGACACTGAAGGGTGTTATACGATTTTTAAAAAAAATTGCTAACCAATATTTATTGTTCGTTCCTCCTTGCATTTGGAGAAGATGGTGGTGGGTTGCTTTCTTCAGCCATTATAAACTGTGTCACTGCACCCCCAAAGCTATTATAGCCATAGAGTGAAGCAGCACAGATAAAGCCTTCATCCCATCAACTCTGCACTGAAAATAACTACGGTAAAGGTATACTAATCCTAATTTACTGCACTTGTCCCATAGCCTCGAATGGTATGATATTCCAAGTACTCATCCAAACACTTTTGAAAAGTTCACTCAGGTATAATAAGAACTGCCAATGCTGGATATTTCTAAAGAAGGATGCCAACCTGGAACGTCAACTTTCCCTCTCCTCTGATGCTGTCTGGCCTGTTGTGCTCCTTTAGCTCCACCCAGTGTTACCACTTTCTAAAACTTATAAGGCTTTACCCTCCACTAGCTTCCCTGGCAATGCATTCCAGATTCCAACAAGCTTCTGAGTGAAAATGTTTTTTTCCTCAAATTCTCTCTGAATCTCCTACCCCTTATCGTAAAACTATGCTGGTTCATGATTAACCTCTCAACCAAAGGGAGCAGCAGCTCTCTATTCACCATGTCCATACACCTCAATCATTGACCATGTCCCTACTCAACCTTCTCTGCTCTAAAGTAAACAATCCAAGCCTATCTAGTCTCTCCTTACAACTCAGCAACTCTATCCCAGGCCACATCCTGGTGTGACTGTCCTTTACCCCAAATATTCTCTGTCAGGAAAGGAGTTCCATGATATTTTTCCCCAGCAACACTGAAGGGACAATGGTATATTTACAAGTTGAGATGATGTGTGTCTTGGAAGAGAATTTGCAAGTGGGACTGTTACCTTACATCTGCTTCCCTTGCCCTCTTCTATTGCAGAAGTTGTGGATTTAATTAACTAAAACTAGTTTCGGCCTTAAAGACGATCCAAAAATATCATTTTGGAAGGTGGGTTAGGGGTCAGAACCATGAGATTCAGAATAGGACAAAGTTCCCGTTATCTGCAGTTATAGTAAGCCTTATTTTGGATCGCGGCATAATCACAAGGAAATCCTGAAGTCTATCATTCTAAAAGCTAAGGCAAAATACTGTGGATGATAGAAATCTCAAATTAAAATGGAAATTGTTAGAAATACTCAGCAAGCCGTATATCAGAAATAGATTTAACATTTTGTAAATTTTTAACATTACATTCTGAATCAAATATGATTCTTCTTCAGAATTGAATGAAGGTTAAAAATGATGGAAATTGTGTCATTGAAAGAGAGAAGAGAGATAAAGGTGAATGTCTGGGAGAGAATACAGGACAGAAGAGATTAAATGACAAAGGTATGATCCAAAAAGACAAATAGAGTATTAATGGCTGCAAAGAGGGATAACATTTGTCCAGAGTTTTGTAAATATTAGAATAACAAACAGCTTAGTCTAAAAGAAAAATATGTGTAAATCAAGCTTTAGGCCAGCACACTGTAAAAATCAGAATCAAAATGAAAGACAGACCTCAAGGTTTATAATTGTGAACTCAGTGTTGAGTTCAGATGGTAGTAAAGTGCCTAAGTGGAAGATGAGGCACTGTTGTATGAGTGTGCATTTACCTTCATGAGCAATTTGCAGCGGGCAGAGGACAGTAATGTGACAATGAAATCAGTTTGGTGAATTAGCTGGAAAACAGTTGACAGCTTAGGTTGTCTTGTGGACTAAGTGGAAATGTTATACAAATTGGTCACCCAATCCACACTTGATCTCCCTAATGTAGAGGAGACCACGTTGATGTGAACTGCAAATATTGTAGATTAAAGCTAAAGAACTGCATGCAATGTTGCACTTCAATGGGAAGGAGTGTTGAGGACTTGGGACAGTGCTAAGCAATGAGAAGGCCAAAGGGTAGGAGCTACACCTCCTGTGCCTACATGGTAAGGTGCTATAGAAGGGACTGAGATGTTGGGAATGAATGAAAGGGAAGGATTATTCCCTTTGGAATGTTCCAAGGGCTTTTGGGGGAAAGGGAGAAATAAGTTTGTTGGTAGCATTTTAATGGAGTTGCCCAAATTGGTAGAAGATTGGTAGAGACTGCTCGAGTGAAAAGTAAGAACAATGAAAGCGTATTTGATTGATTGATTGATTTACTGTCACATGTACAAAAAATACAGTGGAAAGGCAGATCATAGCAAGCATAGGATGTACAGCTCAAAAAGACACAGTCAAAGGTGTACAGGTTAATTTGCATAGTGCTCAAGCTTCTGGAAGGGAAGAGAAGAGATGAGAGCAGGTGTGAGGAATTGATGAGAACCCCATCAATCACAAAGAATGGGGAGTCCTCACTTCAGGCTAAAGGAAGACATATGAGAAGCAACCCATTAAAGGTGGAATCACTGGAGGAGATATGACAGAAGTGAAAAAACTGTGAGCACAGTATTGAGACCTTACTGGAAGTTGGCTGTGAGAAAGTGTAGCTCATGTATCTGGGGTTTTGTGGCTTTGTAGTCAGCAATATATCCCAAAAAATGAAGATCAAAAAGTTGAGAAAGAAAGCAGAAATGTTAGAGATAGACACATGAAGGAATCATAGAAATTGGAGGAAAACTTGTTTAAATTTTTACATTCTGGATGAGAGCAGGAAAAGATACCAACCTAGTCATTAATATGCCAGAAAAGAGTCAAGGGAGAGATCACAAATAAGACTGGAATAAGTAATGTTCCAAATGCCCAATAAAAGCAAAGGCAAAACTCTGACCCTCATTCATTCTGAAGTTGATGTGTCTGCTCCTATGCCCCATATTACAGGATAATGTAACTTTGTACAAATTAAGTGGAGAAAGTGGGTGGCACAGTTATTCTAGGGTTAGTGCTCTTGCTTCATATCGCCAGAGACTGAGTTTGATTATACCCTTGGCTGACTGTCTGTATGGAGTTTGCACAATCTCCCTGTTTCTGGGTGGGTTTCCTCTGGGTGCATCATGTTTCTCTCACAGTCTAAAGGTGTCAGGTTAGGTAGATTGGGCATACTAAATTGCCCATTGTGTCTCAGTGGTTTAGCCATGGGTAATTCAGGATTATGGGGATAGAGTAGGGTCTCAATGGGGCAAATAACCTGCTTCCACACTATAGGGATTCTACACTGTAGGGAATAGACGATGGGATTAAAGAGGTAACTTAGAAGACATGATGCTTTGAGTGGTTTTTCCTGTTCCTGTGTATTTGCTCCTGCTTCAGTTCTTTCTTACAATGTTTTTTTCATCTGTGCTCCGAGCTTTTCCAATGGTTTCAGCAATATTTCCAGCTTCTTTGTGCTTTTCCAAATGTCACTCCATCCTGGCTAAAGCAATACATTCATTGGTCTGCCTTTACTCCACCCTCACTACTGACATTGGGCCATGGACTTCCATTGGAATTATCCATATGCAAATCTCTTTGGCATTTTGCTTTTGCCTTCTCTTGGATGAGTGACTCGGAATCTCTCTCAATCTTATTGCTTGCCATCAGGTTACCATCATTGAAAGGATTTACAGGACAATGAAGAAACACTTTGAACATGCCTGCCATGGCCAAAAAGAATGAGGTGGGACTTGAACTGGAACTTCTGGACCAGGGATAGGCACTTTACCCATTACATTGTGTGACATTGAAAGCAATATCTAGAACAAAATAAAAAACACCTCAGACAAGTTAAGACCAGAACAATTATCTGATAGATTGGGCCATTAATGAAGCAATAAATTAGATAATTTACAGAAATAGTATGCTTTGTTTAGTGTGATTTCCTTTCTCAAAAGGTGTAAAATAAAACAGAATTAAATATACTTTCCCTTTGATTAAAACAAAATTCATGGTTTCCTGTCTTGTCCTGCTGTTGTCTGCCACAATCCACTTACTGAATTGGCTGACTTAAACTCATTCACTGTAAACTGGCTTTTGAACCTTGCCAATATTCTGATGGAGGCTACAGTGATCTATCTTTGTTCCAAAAACAGCTTGTGCATTTTGAATTTACTTTAACCTATGTTTGGTTTAGTGTCATACCTCAAAAAGCATTTACACTCTTTTTGTTGTGAAAGCAAAGGAATTTCTGGGAAGTGGAAATCACATCTTTTGAAATGCAGCAGAGAAAGATAGTTCAGTCGATGATGAAAACAACAGGGATTAACTGTTTCCCAATATTAGTAACTTTACATTCAAATACTTTAATTTTAAATGTGAAATATATCAGTGCAAAAGAATTATGAACTGATCTACTCTTTACAGCTGTTATGGATGATTAGTTAGGTGAGATGTAAAACCAGGCATTCAGTCAGCGATGAAACATTTAGTTCTCTAACTTGTGCCCTGACAGATTTGCCTGGGGTGTGGTTTGAATGATATGCTTCATAAGCTTTGTACCACCATAGAATCAACATATTACAGCACTCGTTTAGAACGAAATAGCCCTTTCACATGGGCTGCCACAACAAACCATACATTTTACCAAATCCTGTTCACTGCAGTTATGCAATGCATTTCTTCATTGGAAATCCATAACTACAATAATTCTTTATATAGTTGTTGTTCTTCTGTGTTAGTGAAACAGGAATGTAACATTTAATCAGAAGGGAAAGTAAAAAATACAATGGAGAAACTGCACTGTTTTGTGAGCATACTAAGTGCCCAAGAGCTCCAAAGTGGCACAGCTAACTGAAAGGAAAGTCACTATATTAGTTATACTTAATATTCTGATTAAATGTTATGTTCTCCATTCCACTGAAGTGGGAGTACAACAAACCTTTAAATAGTAATTGGAGTTATGCACCATGAAGAGCTGCTGGCTGAGTACAAAGCAGGCAGACCATATTGTCAATCATCATTTTGAGTTTAATTTAACCTATGTTTGGTTCTGATTTGATATCACAGAAGTATTTTGAGATCAACACTCCATTTGACATATTTTCTTATCCATTCATGGATGAGGTATGTCACTGGCTGGACTAGCATTTATTATCAATCCCTAACAGTCCTCGAAAAGATGGTGGCGAGCTGCTTTCTTGAAGCGCTGCGGTCTAAGGGGTACACACATCCACAATGCTGTTTAGGGAGGTGGTTCCAGGATTTTGATGCAACAACACTGAAGGAATAGCAGCATACTTTGGAAGTCAGGATAGTAAGTGGCTTGGAGGGGAGCTTGCAGCTGGTGGTGTTCCCTTGCATTTACTATCCTTGTCCTTCTGAATGGAAGTGGTCGTGGGTCTGGTAGGCGCTATCAGAAGACCCGTGGTGAATTTCATGCACAGAGCAACACGAGGAAAAGCCTACCAGCACTATCCAAAGGAATTTTCAACTATTTATGGTTTAAAGTTGCTGGTTTCCAGCCTTCTGGCTATCCACTCTTTGTTAGATACATTCTGTGGCTGTTTCAAGTTGAAATTACTTACAAAGAGCAGGCACTGAAGGATTTTTTGCTGACACAATGCTGTTGAGCAAGAGAGTTAGTCTCAGATATGAATTTTACTGGAACATGGCATGATTCGGAGACTGGATAGAGACCAGGTAGAGCAGGACAATGTTCTGGAAGAGAGAGCAGGATGGCACATCAGCCCAGAATATTCAGAGGGTAATTTATTTGCCTGACCCACATGAAGGTATACCAGGTTGAGTTGAATGGTGTTTGCAGCATTTGTGATGGCAAACCAGAAATCTGGTGAAACACCATCACAGCTATTTACAAGAGCCCTGGCAGATTTGATGCCCATCAGACAATTGGTAGTCTGGCATCTGGACTTCCAGTGTCATTGTACTACTGGGGCCTAACCCTGCCAGGAGCACTGGAGATGCAGGAGTTCCACAAACACAAGTTAGTGGGTTGGGCTTGCTCGTGTAAATTAGGTCGACCCAGCCAAGGTCCAGCTAAATCATTACGGAAAGGGGCAGGTGGATATTCTCAACACAGATGACATGAATTAGAGAGGCCACAAGTTTTAATTGGGCAGCTTTTTCTGGTGGCAAAGATTCTTTCCATTTGCAAGTAAAATGCCAGAACTGCTGGATGAGGCTCTGAAGTGGCCCTTCATTAGCCACTAACGGGTTCCACTTCAGGCTTGAGTGTGTAGCCTCTTCTTGAAAAGCAGGTAGGTGGAGTTGGAGAGGAGCATGTGGCGGTGCAGGTGTATGGCCTCAGTTTGCATTGTAACACCTTCAAGGGGCTGAAAGGTCTGTTCCTGCTGCCAAGTTATATGTAAGTTATCTTCAAACTTCCCCATCACTAACAGAATCATAAAGCATTTGGAAGACAATGGACACTCCTTCCCTGCCTTCTTTCCCAACTTTACAAACTGGCCACCCAACTTCCAACATACCCCATTGAGCCAGATTGAATTCTATCCAACATGTGGGACATCCGTGCTTCAATAAGTGGTCATTATTGAAATCTGGCACTGACTGAAGCCACCAGTTTAACCTTAGGACCAGCTCATGATCATGCTGTAAATGTGACTGAAGTAATTTATTTTCTGATCTATGTCCTTCTAGCCAGAAGTGCAGACAAAGATATTTAGAACATCTAGGAGTCTGCACATCATATTATGTAAAGGACGTCACTGACGCTGTCTATTCAAGGCCTGAATAGGATGGGGTGGATCATGTCCCCAGCACTTCTAGCTGAAAGATGGTCAAAATGCTTTAGCCTTGTCTCTTGAACTGATGTGCTGGGACCCTCCATTACTGAGGATGACACATTTTACTGAGTCTCCCACCCCTTGCATTAATTGTTACATGTCCACCTCTATTCGCAACTGTGTATTTTCATCATAATTATATTCTCACTGGATCTTCACTGCTTGGTCGGGTTGCCTATCTCAGGTATCAGATTGGAAAAAGGTACAGGGGAGCAGTTTTGTTGTGTGAGCAGGCTTCAAGGTATGAGACACAGGGCTACATGAATGTAGCTTCTAAATTAAGAAAGGATGTTGGGGAAACTGGAATGTGAGACTGTGTTTGTGGTCATTGAATGCTGTCATCATCGATGAGTTCAGCTGAAGATCAACATCAGAAATAACTAGCATCATCTCCTCCATACAGATCAAAACTTGGAGGCATGTTTGGTCCCTTCAATAGTTACTCATACAATCGCAAAATTGTTACAATGCAAACAGAGGTCATTCAGCCCATCGTATCTAATGGGTTATGTTAACTATTGGCAATCTTCTGTCTTTTTCCCATATCCCAGTACATTATTTCTATCCAAATAATCATCCTGTCCCTTCTTGAATGTCTTAATTGAACATGCCTCCACCATATTTCCAGGCAATGCATTCCATACCTTAACCATCTGCAGTGAGAAAAGGTTGTTTTCTCACATCACCCCTATTTCATTTACACAAGATTTTAAATCTATGCCCCCTTGTTCATTATTTTTCCTTTTACAAGAGGCAACTGCTTGCCACTATCTGCTCTGTCCAGACTGCTCATGATTTTGGAAATCTGTCTCAAATTTTCACTCAGCCTTTTTGCTCCAAGGAGAACAGTCCTAATTCCCGTTATTAGTCTCTACTGATCAATGCGCTTTCACATATTAATTTGGAGTACACTATCAATTAAAATTAATCTGCACCTGATTTTGCAAAACTATTCACAATTAATAATTTAATGGGGACTATTGGGTTGCTGGAAGTCCATAAAGCCATATCAATAACGGGAGTGTTGCTGTTGCTGCACCCATCCAATCAAAATGGACATCCCAAGCTTGGTGCTGAGATTATTCTTGGGAGCAGAGTGTCAAATAATTGGACACCACAAACTCATTCGTGATATATTTTATTTTATTTATTTTGAAGAAATAGATTGTAATTTATAAAGGTAATAAAATGTAGAGCAGCGTGATTGTAGAAAACTTGCACATCGAAAACACTAAATTAGATTCCAGTAAGGTGTACTGGGAAAGTTGTAGAACCCTGACCTACACTTTATCAACAACCATCAGTTAAATTAATCTTTAATCCTTCAAATGATAAAACACTGCAAAGGGAGAAGCAAACTGAAACTCACTACTGCTTGGTGCTGATAAAACAATTATAAAAAAAACAAGAACTCCAAAGGGTATCATTCAACTCAATCCATGAGGAGTGAACGTTGGTCAGAGAAAAACAAAGTGCCGCTGCAAAGAAAACAGCAGTGTCAGTGCCCTAGATTGTAGATGAACCTGAGTGTAGTGATTCAGCCTACGTGGATCTCATTGACTATGAGATCCTTGATTGGGGTTGTTAACCTGGGCCAATCACTGAGACCTAGGCAACAAATATAATTTGGAGATTCAGAATCTCCTCACTTCAGGGACTGACTCTGATCTGGCTGGCCACAGCATACATGTAAATAAATCGTGACTTGGATACAGGGATACAGGGCGCTGTACAGTCATTTCAATGGCATGTTAAATGGACATTGATTCAGGTCTCACTCCAGAGACTGGCATTTTAGCAGAGTACTGAAAGAAAGCTGCACAATCAAAGGTGTTGTCTTTCCCGAGGCCTGTTCTGCCCTGTCAATGGATGTGAAAAGTCGCATTCAAAGAAGACAATGGGAATGTATTGTTGAGACAACAAGGTCTAGAGCTGAAGAAGAGTCTAGGCCTGAAACATCAGCTTTCTTGCTCCTATGGTGCTGCTTGGCCTGCGTGTTCATCCAGTTCTACACCTTGTTATATTAGATTCTCCAGCATCTGCAGTTCCTACTAACTCGGGAATTGTTCAATTTAGTCAACTATCAGCTATAATAAATTGCCTGTTGATTTCTTTCATTTGTTATTTGACAAACTTTGATGTAAGTAAAGACTTGCTCTACTCTACAACATTGTAAAAGTACAGTGATAATGGGAACTGCAGATGCTGGAGAATCCAAGATAACAAAGTGTGGAGCTGGATGAACACAGCAGGCCAAGCAGCATCTCAGGAGTACAAAAGCTGACGTTTCGGGCCTAGACCTTTCATCAGAGCCAGTGCTTGGCCTGCTGTGTTCATCCAGCTCCACACTTTGTTATATTGTAAAAGTACACATTAGTTGTGGAATGCTTTGTTATAACCTGACAGTGTGAAAGGCATTACTTTTCTGAACAACCCCAGCACATGTTGGTAACCAGATGACAAGCAGTGACAGGACCAATGTAAGAGAAAAGCTTACCTGAGTAAATCTTTGCCAATCTACCTACTAAAATTCCACTTATGCATGACTGTATATGGGTAGGATTAGCCACTGCACAGTCTTTTTGGAGATGAAGTTCTGTCTTTATATTATGGACATACCCTCCGTCATGAGCTGGTGCTTGCTAAATGCCACCCTGCTAATTGGGAACGATTCAGAAACTGCTCAGCAGCTCAAACCTAGGAAGACACAATTCACTGCAGGTCATCAATAACGGCAGAGCTGCATTTCACCCTGTAACTAGTCTGTAAGTTCATGGCCTGACAATACACTATAGGGATACCATTCAACAAACTGTGACCATTCAACAAATTAGTCATGTCACATCTTAGTGGGATGGCACATGGGTAATCAAGTCCTGCTATTCCCAGAGTCTTCACAAAATTTTAAGAGTTTGAATATATTCAAAATTCCCCAATTTATTTGTCTTTCAGACCAAGGTTGACAGAAAGCATATACCAGGTTTCTGCACTTAACAAGTTTTATTATTTGTTACATGAATTGTAGTTGCAGGTAATAAATTAAAAACTGTCAACATTTAACTCTACGAATTAAAACTCTAACCTCCTTATAAACTTCTCCCCTGCATATGCATAGGGGTAGGGACAGACAAGAACGGGTGTTTCAGGTAGGGGTTAAAGACTGGGAAATTAGTTCCCAGTTTAGGGGCGTAGCTATATCTGGAGCACAATTATTCAGTATCAAATGCAAGATGTTGTCAGGGCTTTTGCTGGAACTAATGCATTCAGCCATTTCTTGTTATCACCTGGAGTGAACCAAATAATCGGAAGACAAACTTACGTGGGGATGATGGGGATCTCAGAAGGAGCTCAACACCTCTAGCTGAAAATGATGGCAAAAAACCTTATATTTTGCACTCGTGCTAGGAATCATTGTGAATGTGGGTGTTAATTATTGATAACTTAATAATTATTCATTTACTCTTTACAATTCATTGTTGGAAGTGACAAGATAGCAGAGCTTTGGATTTGATCCATTCTTCAAATGATTATTTTCTACTACTCATAGTGTGCTGAATACACTTACTTGCATGCATGTACATCTGCACTAAATTAGGATTTCAGATATAGATGTAGTTGGTTCTGTTTCTTTCATGTTCCTTCACAATCCTCATTGAACTAGTATGGTCCAATGACTTGGCAGCCATGATAGATTGTGTTTTTTTTTCACATAAGTCATGGAATTTGACTGCTTTCTGCAAGATGAGCATTCATTACCCAACCCTAATTATTATTGAAAAGAATCTAATGAACTGCCTTTTTGATAACACTTTAAATACCTAGACCATTTCAGAGGCCACGTCGTGCCAGCCTTCTATCTGCAGCTTTGGAAATATATAGAGAGCCAATTCTTGGTTAAGAACAACAAATTTCCTTCTCCACAGGTCATTAATGAAACATATAAAAATCTGGTAATAAAATCATCGCCATGACTAATATCAGATTTTTGTTTCATATTTTTATTGAATACACTGCCATGGTGAAACACAGACTCATGTCTCCAGAACTTTAGTCAAAGCTTCGGCATCACCTGTGTATTGTCAAATGTCAAATGACAGATGGCGTTTATTTCCGATCCCATTTCTTCCATTCCTGTGTAGGACATAAGTGACAAATTTTGCTTTGTGTTAAATTTGGTCAACTTGAGAATCTGAAATTTGGGCCCAAGCACAAGATGACTGCTGGTGCAAGTTAGCAACAAAATGGCTTCCAGCCTGGGAACTGTAAATTCTGCTAGAGCTGCTCTTTTAGCCCGGGAACTCTGAGTTCTGCTAGAGCTGCATAAATAAAGCGGTAATGATAAGATAATGCAGTACTAACCATTCTAGCTGACCTTCAGTAGCAAATATCATGGCGCTGTATGGCGAGACAAAAAGTAACCTAAGCATTGTGACATAAATTGTTTACCAGTTAATACTATTAGATTATATAACTGTCAATGAAGCAATATCATGTATTGATTGGTAATTGTTTGAATACACTATGCGATCACACCATGTATTCTGCTTGAAGAAAACTATAAAAATATCTTTGTATTAACCTATGATGTGCAGCTCCTCCGAGAAATACGGAAGTGCTCAACTTCTGTGTTTTCCGGATGATCTGTACCCGGCCGATTGAAGAAATAAAGAATCAAGTCTTAAACAACCAGGCTGACTGCGAGTGTTCATTGACTGAGCACGGAATCGAGTGACCCCACCGGACGTCGAGATTTACAAACTTTTCCCATCTCTTCTGTGCTTATCTTCTTTTTTCTCCTTTCTTCTCCTCCTTCAGTCATTGAATTTTAGCAATATATGTCTGATTCCAGCTTCCTCTCATTAGTTACATTGACATATCATCTTCCTTACTCCAGTTTAAAGGAAAATGATTGATAACAGTGGTTGCAGAGGCATGGTGTACAATATTTAGCACTGCCACCTCAGCAAACTGAGTTTGATTCCGCTCTTGGACACTGACTGTGTGGAGCTTGCGCATTCTCCCCATGTCTGTGTAGGCTTCCTATGGGTGTTTTGCTTTCATCCCATAGCCCAAAGATGTGCAAGTTAAATGGATTGGCCATGTTCAGGGATATATAGGTTAGGTGCGTTCACCATGGGAAATGTAGAGTTACAGGGAAAGGGTAGGGGGATGTGTCTGAGTGAGATGCTCTTTGGAGGGTCAGTGTGGATTAGTTGGGCCGGATTGGCCTGTCTCTACACTGTTGGGATTTTATGACATTAATACAATATGAACAAGGAATGGTGGTATTCATTGCAATAAATTTAACCTGCTGGAAACACGTCAAAGCATTATTGATTTTGCTCAGTATTGGAATTTGTATAAATGTCATCGTGTCTACAAGAACAGCTGAGATTTAATTGCCTTTCCACCAACATTACTAAAACAGAACAATTGGAATATAACTAATGAGAAACTCTGATATTTACTTCTAAGAAATATTAAGCTTAAATATGAATAGTGTTTATACTTTTTTAAACATATTGAAATTCAGATGAAAAGTTGGAAAGATATTTTTAACTGGAGACAATTATTAAAATTTGAAATAAAAACTGAAAGAACTATAGATGCTGTAAATCAGGAACAAAAACAAAGTTCCTGGAAAATCTCAGCAGGTCTGGCAGCATCTGTGAAGGAGAAAACAGAGTTAACTTTTTGGGTCCGATGACCCTTCCTCAGAAAAACTTGTTTTTAAAATTTGAAGACCTACAAATTCCTAACTCATTCTTCAAAATACAATGTGTGCAGTTATATAATCTTTTGACATGCCACTGGTTATTCATTAAATAAATTCCTTTTGAAAATACATTTAGTAATGAGAGATTAGCATTTTCTGTTGTCCACCATAAGGATTTTAGGTACATCTGGCAGTATCTGTAAAATTATATGGGTGTCCATTCCACTGTCTACCCACTTCCTTCGCATCAGTTTTATCTCTCACCAACACATAGCCACTTAAGGGTTACTTCCTGTCGCCTTAATTTCTTGGCCACCAGGAGGAAATCGAAGACAGAGTTGAGGAAAACGTTGAAACCTATCAGGTGAGCCTGTTTGGTTTCAGGCAGAGAGAAAGCTTTTCTTAGGGCCAACTTCCTGATTTATGTCCCCCATCCCATTTTGTATCCCTACAGGCAACATAACCTATACCAGTGTTTGCAACTTCGCACACCTTTTGCCCCCCAACCCTGCCCCGACTCACCTTTCATCTCTTGCAGCAGAAGACAGGCCTGTTAGCCCTGACCTCAGTTGTTGATAAGATTTTAGAGTCCACTATTAAGGATGACATAGCATAGTACTAGGAAGTGCATGAAAAAATAGGCAGAGTCAACATGGCTTCATCAACAGGAGGTCATGTCTGACAAATCTGTCAAAATATTTTGAGGCAGTAAAAAGCAAGTTAGACAAAAGACAGTGGACGTGATCTGTTTGAACTTCCAGAAGGCATTTAACGAAGAGCCACCTGGAAGACTACTAAATAAGAGCCTTAGATAACAAAGTGTGAAGCTGGATGAACGCAGCAGGCCAAGAGCCTATAGTATTAAGGATGAGATACTGGAATTGATAGTGGATTGGCTGACTGGTTGACATAACAGCATGAGGATAAAAGGATCTTTTTCAGGATGACAACTAGTGACCAGTGGAGTTCCGCAAGAATCGCTGCTGGAGCATCAACTATTTATGTCATACATTAATAGTGTAGGCAAAGGAACTGAGGGCATTGTTGTTAAGTTTGCAGATGTCACAAAGATAGGTGGAGGGGCAGGCAGTATTGAGAAAGTGGAGTGGCTACTTGGACCAACATGGTGAGTGAGCAGTAAATTGGAAAGTGGTCTACGATGTGGGAAATGTGAGGTTGGAAGAATAGAGGCCTGGACTATTTTCTAAACAGGAAAGATTTTAGAAATCTGAAGGGAAAGGGGATTTAAAAGTTCTAGTTCAGATTCTCTTAAGGTTACCATGTAGATTCAGTTGGCATTTAGGAAGGCAAATACACTCATTGCAATAATTTCAAGAGGGTCAGAATGCAAGAGCATAGACATACTGCTGTGGTTGTACAAGGGTCTGGCTAGACAGATTTTGGAATACTGTGAGCGGGTTTTGGCCCCCTATCTAAGGAATATGTATAGGTATTAGACAATGTCTAGAGGAAGTACACAAGAATGATCACAGGGATAAATCATATGAGGTGAGATTCAGGATTCTGGGCCTGTACTAACATGGAGTTTAGAAGGATGAGGTGGGATCTGATTGAAACTTTTTCAGATTTCTGGTTAGAATGGATATAGAGAAGATGTTTCCTATAGTACAAGAGACTAAAACCCAACGGAACAGCCTCAGAGTGAAGGGCGGACCTTTAGAATTGAGATGAAGAAGAGTTTCTTTAAGTAGAGGTGGTGACTCTGGGAGCTCATTTTTACAGAAGGCTGTGGAAGCCAAATCATTGGTTGTATTTAACAGATAAGAATGTTCCTGATTAGTAAAAGGATCAAAGGTTACTCGTACAAAGTAGGAGAATGGTTTTGAGACACGTATTAGCCATGATTGAATGTTGTGGCAGACTTAATGAACCAAATGGCCTAATTCTGCTTCTGTCTTATAGTTTATTCATCGAATAAAATTAAAGATAACTTTATCAGCCATTACAATAATATGAGAAACAGTAATCTCTAGGAAGTAATTGGCTGCTTATTTAACAAAAAACAAATTGAGAATGTGTTCATCTCCTTCTAAGTTGGAGATCACATCAGTAAGCAATTCTGCACAGACTGATTGCAATAAAATAATGCTCAGAGTTCAAACTCCTTCATATCTCTTTGAAGTGTTACAGCCAAAAGACAAAGCTAATAGTTTCCTAATGATAAAAATCCAAAGGCTTAGTGTCAACATCAATAATATTGCAGTATAAAATTTGGAGATACTTCCACTACATTGGCATCGATGAAGAAGGCCATTTAGTCCATTTTTGGTTAACTAACTCAAAAGATCATCCAAAAATTAATATGATCCTTTAATGCTTCAAAGGCATTTTCTTACATTTAGCCTAACCAGGAATCTATTCCACATATTTATCAATTTTTGTATGAAAGGTTTTGTGATATTAGCTTTTTAAATTATTCATTCATTGGTTTTGGCATTTGTTCCCGATTCCTAATAATGCTTGAGAAATGTGGTGGCCTTCTTGAACCAGTGTAATTTTTGGGATTAAAAACCAAAAGCATTGTGGATGCTGTAAATCAGGAACAAAAACAGACATTGCCGGAAAAGCTCAGCAGGCCTGGCAGCATGTGTGAAGAAAAATCAGAGTTAACGTTTTGAGTCCAGTTCTGGGTGACTGGAACTAAAACATTAACTCTGATTTTTTTTCAAAAATGCTTCCAAACCTGCTGAGCTTTTCCAGAAACTTCTGTTTCAATTTTTAGGATTCATGAACACTGGCAATGTTGTAGGAAGGGACACTGAGATTTAACATCAGTGACATTGAAAGAACAGTGATGTTTTTCCAAATCAGGATAGTTAATGGTTTGGAGGGCAACTTGCGAGTGGTGGCATTTCAATATGTTCCTTGTTTATCTGGATGGTAGAGAATGTGGGTTTTGCAAATGTTGTGGAAGAATCAACGGCAACTCTATTGCACCTTGCAGTTGGAACACACCACTGCTATTTTGTTGGTCATGAAGGGACTGAATGGTAGTGGAATAGATGCTAATAAAGTGGGCTGCTTTGTCCTGGATGGTGTTGAGCTTCTTGATTGTTCTTAGAGCTGCACACATGCAAGTGGGGAGAATTCCATCACATGCTTGACTTGTGCCTTGTAGATGGAGGAGAGATATTGAAAGAACAGAAGATGAGTTGCTTGCTGCAGGATTTCTAGCCTCTGACCTGCCCTTATTGCCACTAATATTTTATACAGATAGCTCAGTTTAATTTCTGGTCATTGGCTAATGCTCAAGATCTTGATAGCTGGCCATTGAGCGATTGTAATGCTACTGAATCTTGAGGGGTGATGGTTGGATTCTTTCTTGTTGGCAATGGTCATTGTCTGTAAATGTTGAAGAAATTTTCGTTTAAGACACTACCCTGAAGACAGAGGTCCTGCAGCTAAGATGACTGACCTCCAACAATAAAATAAAATCTTTCTTGGTGGCAGGTATGATTCCAATCAGTAGAGAATTTGCCCCCAATTCTGAATATACTCAGTTTTGTAAGGATCCGTTGGTGCCACACTCTGTCAAATATGGTCATAATGTTAAGGGCAGTTGCTATCACCTCCCTTTGAAATTCAACTATTCTATCAGTTTGTGAAGCAAGCATATAACAAGGCCAAAACTTGTGTGTTCTTCATAGAAACCATCTCAACGACAGTAAACAAGCCATTCCTTTTCAGGGGCTGCTTGATCGCACTATCACCAAATTATTTTATCAGTTTGCTAATGATTGACTGAAAATGAAGCAGGAGTAATTGCCTGAGCTGAATGTGTTCTGCTTTAATGGAAAGGACATTCCTAAGCAATTTTCCACACTGCTTGGTAGATGCCAGTGATAACTAGCAATAACAATTCTGGAACACAATTCTTCAACACCATTCCCTAAATATCATCAGGGTTCATAGCCTTTGCAGTGTCCAACACCTTCAGCAATTCCTTGATATCATGTGGAATGATTTAAATTGGCCGAATGCTGGTATCGATGACATTGGCAATCTCAGAAGTTAGGATATCGGGAGAAGCCTGAGGTCACATTTAACATAGTCCCAAAATGTAACGTTATGAAGGTAATAGAGGGCTGTTAGAGGAATTACTTCACCCTGACTCAGTCTAAAGCATCAGGTAGTCTCTTCCCGCAATAAAGAGTATCTCTCTACAACAGTCTTCAGTATGTGCTTGGCATTTCAATCGTCCTCTAATATTGCACTCTTCTCGAAGAACTTCACTTTGACATGGCTAGGAAAGCTTCACATAGATACCTGTGGAAGAAATTGATTGCTTTGTGTGCCACTATTCTCAGGAGACTCTTACCAACTTACTACAATGTATTGATTCTGGCATGTGTCACCAGATGGTCATGTGTAATTTTCTGTCTCAATTAATCAGTAACCTTCTACTTCAAGCTATGGATATGCTGAAGCCTGTTAGAGAACTTGACTCATTTCTGCAGCACAGCACCATCCAATGTTCCTTTTAACAGACGTCTTTTTACTTAAAACTCTTTTGACCTTTGTTGTTAGATTTGAAAGAGAAACATTGTATTTTTAACTGCTGATGCTTCAAGCAAAAAGCCAGGCAATCAGACCTATCCATCATATTTTTCAAGAGCTGAAACAAAACCAGAACATTGCTGGAGATGCTCAACAGGTCAGGCTACATCTGTTGAGAAAAATAAATAAAGCTTCGGGTACAAAACCTGCCTCAATATGTTATCAGCTCATTTAAATACTTTGGTACAGTGACATGACATGTACTTCTATGTATCTGTGGATGCATATGCTATTAGAATGCAGTCCCTTTTCTCCAGGTTCCCACTTTTCTTGGTCTGTATTATCCCCATGTTATTCTTCTCCGAGTGCAGCAGCAGGTAATGAGTTAGAGTGCTGAGCGGGGAGATTGAGCAGTTGTGCTGGGACTTCCAGCATTTAGTAGTGGCAGTGAGGGAGGACGGCTGGAACAGTCGAATGGATCCTCTCTGGAAAAAATTTGTTGTCTTTTGCTGGGGAAGGAGACCTCATGTGGAAAAGGAGCAGACAGACTTGGTATTCCTCAACCAAATTTGAACAGTTCTACAACTTCATTCCAAGTAAATACTTCCTTGTCTATCTCACTTTCCTTTCATGCATGTAATGACCTGATGCGAGTGGTTTAAAGAATCCTTGCTCCATGATATTTGGGCCACACGGATGTACAAAACTCAAGTTAGATTTCTGCTACAGTTGACATTTATGAGGTGCTCCAGACTGTTGGATGGACTGCTCCTGTCACCATCCAAGTAGCTTCACTTCCTCTTATTGTAGAGAGCAGTGATAGGGTCCAGTGATATGATTGGGCCTTGTGTTTCAGGCTCTGGTGCCTGGCAAAGAAACTCAAAGGGCACTGGCATGCAATGCCTGCAGGTCAGTTTAATTTAATGCCCATGGAAGAGCAAGTCCTTACCATTCTAGAAAAGACTGAGCTGCCGTCCTGAAAGAAATTTGCCCACCACAAAACTCATCCTGAGAGATCCATCCAGTTTAATGCCTGGTGAGAAGTGAAGACTGTTGCACTAGATGGGTCTCTGTGCCTATATAGACTTGTGGCTATAGTTGGAAAGGGCAGTCTTGTTTGAAGTATCAAGTCCAGTCAAAATTTCAACACCTATTTGGGGCATAGCTTTGGGCAGAATTGGCAACAAGGTTAACCACGGAGATAGGGCAGCAAGGATTACACCTGTACTTCCCATTTGACGCCCTCCTTGTGTCAACTATTTTCTAGCAGGTCATGATCAACCAGGACACCAAGGGACAAAAAAGATGACTGGCTGGCAGACAGAAGTGTTACTGACCTGAGACGGCTGTTAATGTTGATGAATGTTCTAGAAATTGTGCGAAGGTGAACACAAGGAAGCAACTACACTTCAATTTGAGATCTCTAGAAAGCAAGAGACCTCTTGGATGTACCTTCAATGAATTTTGTGGTCTTTGACTCCCAGCAGCAATGAAGCTATGCACTTTCCTGTACTTCTGGATATCTTCACCAAGTTTAACTAAGCCATTCCTTCGTGTGACTGATATTCCTGAACCTTCAGAGTTCCTCTCTGCTCCCCAGTTCTCTTTCTTGCTTTGTCCTTCCTTTTTTCCCCCTTTATTTTCTCTCCCTCTGTAGTAATTCTATCTCCCCGCACCCCTTTTAACTACCTGCCCAAGGAGTCAGGAAGGAGCCGGGTTGCAACTGGGAACCATGCGGCGGGAGCTAAACTTGTGTCCTGCAGCGATAGTGGATTATGTGTGGGCCGGAGCAATGGCAGTGGTTCAAAAGTGGGCCGGTGAGGCAGCAGTGGCAAGAGCAGCCCAGGGCAGGATGCTGACGGTAGCGTGGTGAGGGCTGGAAAGCCTGGAGTGGGACTGTGGCAGTGTGAAGGAAAGTTGGACTGCCTTAAGTTATCTTCTTTTTCTTATCTTATTCTAAGTTAATGTGAATGGTGCACCATGTATGTGCACCAAAGGTGCACACTTTTCAAAGTATTTTTACTTTTAATACACATGATAATAAATAATTTAATTCCTTAGCCATTGTGGTTGTAAGCAATTGGTTTATCTATTTTGATGTTCTGTATTAGATTCACAGTACCAAGGAGCAGCTTTGAGACAAGATCTTACAGGAGCTTTGCAAGTTCTATGGCATTGCCAAGAGTTATAACACCCCCTATCATTCTGAGGGTATTGACAGTATGAATAATTCAACGATAATTTGCATGACCATCTACTCAGAGATGACACGGTGTGAAGCTAGATGACCATCTACTCACATTGTTTCTTGAGAATAAACAAAAATGGTCTGAGTAAATTGTGCTGCTGATTTATATTTATACCAGCACTGTATATTGATCCATGGGCCGTTCTTCACATTCCCCCTTCTTTAGATGAGACTCAGTCCTTTCAATGGGCCACCTCTTTGAGCTCACCACTCTTTCTGATAAGGACAGTCAAGTTAGTGAGTGGTTAGCCAAACATCACATGAGGCTAAACCAGGCATTCCAGATGATGCCCAAGAGGACAGAGGTAGAAGAGCTGAGAATAACAACATTGAACAATCACAAGCCCAAAAGGAACGGCCTTCCAATTCAGCCTAGGTTGCTCTTCATCAGAGCAGAAACTGAGTTTGTGTGAAGAATTTCATCATTTTGAAAGCAAATAATGACAAAATGAACAAGAAATGCAAGAGGTAAATAGGAAAAACATGACCTGAACAAATATTCCCGAACCAAACATCCGACATAACTAAAAAAGCCGCATATTTCATACAGCCAGCAGACCCAAATTGACCAATTTCTGATCCTTGCACACTAGGATTAGTCAGTATTAAAAATCAGATAAAGGTCTAATAGCCAACTGTCTTTTTTTCCTGAGTTGAAAAAAATACAAAATGGGCCAGGTTTTATTTGAGAAAGAATTGGTTTGGGAGGAATTGAAAACGCGGTGGTGTAGCTGAAAATGTTACTGGACTAGTAATCCAGAGATTCAGGATAATGCTTAAGGGGCATAGGTGCAAATTCCACCATGACAGCTGGTGGCTTGACCTTCAAATAGAAAATCTGGCATTTAAAGCTAGTCTCAGTGAAAGTAAAACTATCATCAATTGTTGTAAATACTTACTTGGCTCACTTAATCTTTTGATGGAGTTAATCTGCTGCCCTTACCTTATCCAGACCAATAGCAATGTAGCTGCCCTCTGAAATGTCCTAGCAAGTCACTGAGCTCTAGGCTGATTTACTAATGGGCAAAAAAATGGTGCCCCTGTCAGCATTTTACATGGAAGAATTCAAATGAAACCTTCTTTTAGCAGTAAGTGTGGAGGTGACATCTTTGCGGAATGGGTTTTCTCATGTGATTACCTTCTTTTCAGCTCGTTACAATGATACCCAATTTTACGGGCAAGTGCGCAGAAAGTTCCGCATTATGATATGACTATCTAGGCTCCAACTTCCTGGCTCCATTTTTTAAAGGCACCTAGGGAGCAAGTAAACAACTTACTTTGTAATTAATGGGGGGAAAATGTACCATAATGTTTAGTGCTATAAAGCATATATTCCCTTGAGGGCAGAAACACTTCTACATCATAATTGGCTCACAGTTCTGATTGTCTACATTTCTCAATGCAATGTAGAACTTCTGTAGTTTTTGTTCTCCCACCCCACTCCTACTCTTGCCACCACCAAGTGTATCTTGCCACACATGCACCATACGCTCCAGTCCTCCACTCAGCTCAATGTTCACAAAAAGGACAGATACGTTCTCTAAACTTATCAATCCAAACAGGAAAAAAAAACTGAGAATTGCTATTATGTCTAGCAGAAGATTTCCTTAAGCATCGGGTGAAGTCAGGCATAGAGGACTTAAATTAGTTTACAATGTATTAAGAATTATTAATTATTAAGAATCATAACACTTAAAAACATTGATGTTATAATGTATACAATGACAATAGCCTATAGAGATATGTGTTACGTCTTTTAGGCAGGCTGTTTTATACTTGATAGCAACTGTAGCACAAGACTGTCTCATATTGCCAACAATCATCTCACCCAATGAACATTGCACAAAAAGTAAGATTTTGAAATGGTGAAATATTAACTCATAAAATACAGCCATTCTAACGAGTGTTGAGTCTCAAAAGATATCCAATTGCTTCCAGGAAGCTTTGCTATTATGTGTGTTTCACAGCATGAATTAGCCCTAATGTGATTGACAAATTAGTGAACACTGTTTGGACAATGCATGCTTTATGCTGTACAAGCAGACCGATTTTCTCTTGCAATCTTCTCTGGTGTGATTTTCCATTGTGACTTTCTATAGCACGATTCTGAATAGTGTGCGGTAGCATAGGAACACAACTGTTGCATTATACCAGAACTACTTGCATTTTGTTTCAATTGGCAATTTGTGTTTTTTTGCTTGGGAAGAACTCAATTTGTCTCATTACACATATTCAGTTGCAAAAGAGAGAAAGGGAAATGGATTCTCACAACTTCCATCCGTTGCTGCCCCTAATTTAAGTTGCGATCTGTATGCATATTGGAGGTTGATTTGTAAAAACAAACATTCCAAATAACATCATGCCAGGGGCAGTTGTTTTACAGTGATTGAATTTCAAGGGATTTTGACAAGTGCTTCTTATCTCACATCAATAACTCTGTGCTAAAAAAAAACTCACTGTTGTTTGCATGTGTTTGATTCTTTTCAGATGAAGCCAGTAAAGCTGTGCCCACCAGCAGATCACATCAGAAAATTAGAAGACTATCACATACAAATAATAAAGTGAACATTTCAACAAACTGTGCCTCTCAGCTTTGATTTAAGCCATATCCTTCAGCACAAACACTCATTCAGAAATCCAAGCCTAAGATGTTTTTGTTTTATAGACAGCAAGTGGGAGTCATGCACCAGGCCAGCATTTATTGCCTGTCTCCAATTGACCAGAGGGCAGATAACAGTCAACCATATGGCTCTGTGTCTGGAGTCACATTTAGTCCAAACCAGCTCAGTATATTCCCAAAAGACATTTGTGAGCTGGACGGATTTTTCCTGACAATTGGCAAGGGCCTCATAGCCATTGTTAGATTCTTAATTCCAGATTTTTATTGAATTCAAATTAATCTACCATTGGTGGGATTCAAACCTGTATCCTAATAACAGTATCTGGTCTCTGAATTAATAGTCCTGTGATAAGACCACTAGGCCATCACCTCTTATTGTTAAAGCTTTGGAAATTCAAAGTTATTGTACTTTAGTTGTAATGCAAAATTGACAATCCCCATTGACAGTAGACATTTAAACAGATCTTGAAATTACAAGTCACTGATATAATAGATCTCATGACAAGATTTCAAGTATTAATACTTTTAGTGTAACAAATAAACTAAAAGCAATGCATGCTAAACAATATATTAGTGTAACTAATATTCAAAATTGTAGAAAAGAAATTCCTCATTTAACTTTTAATGGAAACAAAACTCCCATGTTATAATTATACATTTTGCTGTTCTTTTTGTTATTTCTCCACCCAAGCCTTCAGCCTAGCTATTTCCTGCTGTATCCTCACTATGCCCAGCAACCCCGATCCTTGTGTCAGTCGCAAACTTATTAAATAGAACACCTACATTCTCCAAGATAGTAGGAACTGCCGATGATGGAGAATCTGAGATATCACGGTGTAGAGCTGGATGAAGGAGGCCTCCAAAACATCACCTTTCCTGCTCCTCTGATGCTGCTGGACCTGCTGTCTTCATCCACTCTACACCGTGTTATCTCACCTACACTCTCCTCTTTATTATATACTTCAAATAGCAATGGTCCTAGCATTGATCCCTGCAGTGCACCACTGGCTACAGATCTCCGGTCAGAAAAAAAGTACCTTCCACCGTGACTCTCTATCTTCTATGTCTAAGCCAGTTCTGTTTCTATCTTACAAGCCCACTGCGGATCCCATGTGACTTCATCTTCTCAAACAGCTTTCCATGAGGGACATCATCAAAGGTTTTGCTGAAGTCCATGTAAACAATACTGCCTGCCTCATCAAACATATTTCTAACTTCTTCAAAAAACTCAATCAAGTTTGTGTGACACAACCTTCCGTGCACAAAGCCATGCTGTCTCTCTCTAGTAAGTCCATAATTTTTTCAAATGTGAGTGAATCACATCCCCACGAATCTTCTCCCATAATTTCCCTGCCAGTGAAGTAAGGCTCACTGCCTGGTAAACTCATAGATTATCCTTTTTGTCCTTCTTAAACGAAGGAATAATATCGAATACTTTCCAATCCTCTTGGGTCTCTCTTGTGACTAAAGAAGATGCAAAAATTTGTACATGGCTCCCAACAATTTGTTGCCTTGCTTCTCTTAGTATTCTGGGTTAAATTCCATCAGGTCCTGTAGTGTTGTCTATCTTAATGCTTTTCAAAACATCCAATATCTCCTTTTTTTATTTTGATATGGTCTAGAATATCAAAATACTACTGTTTAGACTCACCATCCAACATATTCATCTTCTTTGTAATACAGATGCAAAATGATCACTAAGGACCTTATTCATTTCCTCTGGCTCCATGCATAAATTCCCTCCTTTGCACTTGAGTGGATATACCCTTTCCCAACTACCTTCTTGCTCATAAACATCATATTTGAAACAACATGAAATTGTGTTTACAGAAATATAGGAAAATGACCTAGTGTGATAGAAGAAAGTAAAATCTCATGACTCCATTAGATAAATCACATTGAGAGATTGAAAAACAAATCAACCACATATTGAGGAAGAACCTTAAACTTTCTTTCTTCTTCTATTTTTTCTTTGTCTTTATCTCTTCATTGAGAGGGCAGGAAAATCTAAATCACTTTCCCCACAAAAAAGGGCTTTAATCAGATGGATAAATTTCCATCAAATCTGTCAACATTTAAAGTTTTTGAAGCATTAAAACCCAAACATGCTTTTATTTTCTTTTGAAAAGCAATCAAATAATAATGCAATAGCAATAATGATTTTAACACATGTCAAGAAGCTAAGAAGATACATGACAAGTGTTAAGATAATAATTGCAGTTTCATTGTGCAATGTTGTAGTTAGTCATTGCACAGTAGGATTACTGTTCAAAATTTCTTTAATCCTACTGTGGAACAAGAAACCACAGAATTATGCAATGCCAGCAGGGTTAATCTTGTTTGAATCGTGATGCACTGGAAATTTTCATGAACTCAGAGAAATTAAGTAAGACCATAAAGCATATAGTTAGTAGCTTATGAAAGACATAAAATATTTTGAAGAAAGTGAAAAGAATCTATTGCAATACAAATATTATAAAAAGTGCAAATCTAAGAAATTAAATGCCATTGAACGTAATAGTTGTGAATAAAAGCAGATTTAAGAACATATAATTGACACGTTTAAAATGATGAAGCTGTGCTTGTCTAAACTGATGTTTTGTTTGAATAAGATAGATAGGAAAAATAAGGATTCGTATTTGCTACTGTATAAAGTAATTATTTTGAAAGGTTTAATGTTGGAAACTATTTTAGGCTCCACCCAATCTGATGATAGTTTTGATTAGAGACTGGGAAGTCTGGCAAATGGTCACAATAGAATCAGAGGTGCCATTTGCTGACTTCTGAAAGTCTTTGTAATTATGTCTAACTAGTCATGCCCCTATTGCTATTATTCAATAAACTATATTTTAGGTAAGCTAATTGTTTCTTCTCATAAAGTATCAATAGTGGTTTATCCTTCATGACTGTTGATTAGGCATACCCTTAGATTCAGCAGAGGAAGGAAGACTGCACCCCAACCTGAAGCCGCCAATAGTATTGCAACTTTTGACACTTACAAGGTAAAGTGCAACATGAATATGTTAGATGTCAAAAGGTATTCTGCTGTTCAAACGGTTATTGACTCTTGGGACAAGTCATCAGATTCTACGTTGGTTGATTATTTGCTAAAAATAAAATTCAAGAAGAAGCTGAATGTGTTCTTTGCTGAGGCCCAAAATAACCAAAACAAAAGATGTGTGATGCATTGAGAATGTGCCTCATGGTCAATTGGATGGTCTGGAAATTGTTTTGATCATCAAAGGAGCTAATGGGATGCTAGAGAAGAATTTCACTGTTTTCTTTTTCCCTGAACTTGCCTATGGTCTTTTCAATCTGCTTTCTCATCATTCTATTTCTTTGAAAATTGTGATTTTTGTAGAGCCATGCATCATGGGGCAGGTTTTAGGCAGGCCTTTCCTCTTCATTTTTAGTTATATCAATTTTAACAATGTCACAGTGCACTGTGAGGATATTTCTGGTGGGGAGGGACAATCTTTGTGAGTGGGGTGGAGTAGACATCATGATGCCAATTACTCTATTACTTCAATTCAAGTGAGATTAAAGTTACGCGATTTAAGAAATATTACAATGAAAAGTTCTAGTATAATTAGATCTACACAGGAGAGGACACTTTAGGACATTGAAAGAAAGACATGGATTTTGCAGAATAAAAGAATTGTTGCAGTGTAGAGGAAGACCATTTAGTCCATTGTGACTGCACTAGCTCTTCAAATGAGCACCATTATCTAGTGCCAATCTCCTGCCTTTTCCCCATATCTGATAGTGTGATTGTGCGATCTAAGGTGTTGAATTCAAGTTCCAGCCTCTATGGAAGCATGGGTTTGAATTTCACAGCTGCCAATGATGCAATTATGTAAGTCTGAAGTGCTGCACTTCGCAAAATTAAATGTTAAGAGAAATATATAGTTAAAAGCAGGACTCTGAACAGCATTGATATGTAGACGGATTTTGGGGTTAAAATCCATAGGTCCCTGAAAGTAGCCACACAACTAGAGAGTGGTAAAGCAAGTGTATGGCATACTTGTCTTCATTGGTCAGGGAAGTGAATACGAAGGCGATGTGAGGGACAAGTTCTTTTTTATACAGAGAGTGGTAAGAGTTTGGAAAGCGCTGTTAGAAGTGGTGGTGAAGGCAAATATGATAGGGACGTTTAAGGGACTTTTAGATAAGCATATGAATATGTAAGAAATGGAGGAATATGGACCAAGAGCAGGCAGAAGGGATGAGTTTAATTTCACGTTAAGTTCAGCATAGCATTGTGGGCAGAAGGGCCCGTTTCTATGCTTTACAGCTCTATGTTCTTTGTTCTATCCCTGTATACTTTTTCTATCCAAATGATCATCCAATGTCCTCTTGAATGCCTCAGTTGAATCTGTCTCTACCACATTTCCAGGCAGTACATTCTATATCCTAACCACCCGCAGTGTGAAAAAGTCTTTTTCTTCACATTAACCTTACTTCATTTGCACATTACATTAAAGCTATGTTCTCTTGTATTTTTTTCTGAGCGGGATCAGCTTTTCTCTATTTACTCTACGCAACCTGCTCATGATATTGAAGACCTCTATCAAATCTCCTCTCAGCTCTCTTCTTTCAAAGGAGAACACTCCCAACTTCTGACTGAATGACTGAAGTTTCTCATTCCAGGAACTATTCCAGCAAATCACTTTATACAATTTCTCCAATCCATTCATATCCTTCCTACAATTTTATGCCCACAACTGTACACATTACTCCAGCTGAGGCCTAACAAGTGTCTTGTACAAGTTCAATATCATGTCAGAGATATTCTAACTGCTGAAGCTGGAGTCTGAGATAACACAGTGTGGAGCTGGAAGAACACAGCAGGCCAGGCAGAGGAACGCAAAAGCTGACATTTCGGGTCAGGGCCCTTCTTCAGAAATAGGGAAAGGGGAAGAGGGCTCTGAAAAAAATAGAGGGAGGGGTGGTGGTGAAAGAAGGTAGATAGTGGAGCGGATAGGTGGGAGAGAAGACGGACAGGTCAAGGAGTAAGGGATGAGGATATACTGGTCTTGGGATGAGGTCGGGGGTGGGGAGACCCCGGCATCACCCCAAGGCCAGCCATCTCCATCTCTGCCTCCTTGGCCTGTCCGTCTTCTCTCCCACCTATCCACTCCTCCTAACTCACTGACCAATCCCCACCCCTACTTTCGACTTATACTCACCTTCACTGGCTTCATCCCTGCCTCCTTGACCAGTCTGTCTTCTCTGCTGCCTATCTGCTCCTCCCACCTCACTGACCAATCCCCATCCCCCCTTCCTACCTACACTCACCTTTACTTGCCTTATCCTCACGTCCTTGCCAGCCTGTTTACTCTCCTGCCTATCTGCTCCTCCCAATTCCTTGACCAATCCCCAACCCCACATCCTACCTACACTAACCTTTATTAGATTCATTCCCATCTCCTTGATCTGTCAGACTTCTCTCCCACCTATCCACTCTACTATCTACCTGCTATCATTGCTCCCCACTCAATTTATTTCAGAGCCCCCTTCCCCTCCCCCATTCTGAAGAAGGGCCCCGACCTGAAACATCAGCTTTCCTGGTCCTCTGATGCTGTCTGGCCTGCTGCGTTCCGCCAGCTCCACAACTTGTTATCTCAATATCAAGTCCACGCTCTTGAGCTCAAATGTACACAACACCTTGTAAATCCTCTGGATGCTCACCAGCAGTTTATAACCAATAATTTATTTTTGAAATGTAGTTGCTGCTGCTTTTTAGGCAAACATGACACTAACACACAAGGTCCTAAGTTCTGTAAATGAGACAGAAGACTAGACTAGACAGAAGACTGTTACTGGTTAACATAGGCCTCTTTGCACAATGCTTTAAAATCTACCTTTAGGGGTAAGATAGGAATATAATATAGTAGACAGGGCCTCAACCTAGGGTTTCAGGTGCATAATTCTTTCAAAAATGCATCACAGGGAGACAGAGTAGTTAAGAAGGTGTTTAGTACGTTTGCCTTCATTGCTCAGACATTTGAGTGTAGGGATTGGGGCACCATGTTGAGGCTGTGCAGGACGTTTGTATGGCCTCAGCTGGAGTACTGTATGCAGTTTTGGTTGGCCTGCTATATGAAGGGTATTATTAAATTGGAGAGGGTTCAGAAAAGATTTACCATGATGTTGCAGGGAATGGAGGGCTTGAATTGTAAGAATTGACTGGATAGGCTGGGACTTGTTTCACTGGAGCATGGTAAACTGGGAATTGACCTGATGGAGGTTTATAAAATCGTGAGGGGTACGGATAAGGCTTAGATATAGAATATTATGCATATTTTGCCGAGGGTGGGAGAATTCAAAATTAGGGGACATATTTTAAGGTGAGAGGAGAAAGTTTCAAAAAGGACATAGAATCTATACAGCGTGGAAACATGCCATTCAATCCAACAAGTACACACTGACGGCCTGAAAAGCATCCCCCTACCCTGTCCCTGCATTTCCCATGGCTAATGCATATAACCTACACATCCCTGAACACTATGGGCACTTTAGCATGGTCAACCGACCCAACTTGCACATCTTTAGACTGTGAGAAGAAACTGGAGCGCCCGGCAGAAATCCACTCAGACATAATAAAGCATGTAAACTCCACAAAAACAGTTACCCAAGGTTGGAATCAAACCCTTGTCCCTGGTACTGTGAGGCAGCAGTGCTAACCACTGAGCCACTGTGCCAACATGAGGAGCATTTTTTTTTTATCCAGAGAGTGCTTTGTGTACGGAATGTACTGCCAGAGGATGTGGTGGATGCAGTTCCAGTTACACATTTACGGGCATTTGGATAAGTACAGTAATAAGAAAGATTTGGAGGGATATGGGCCAGATGCAGGCAAGTGGAATTAGTTGAGTTTGAAACATGTTCAGCATGATCTATTTGGACAAAGGGGTCTGTTTCAATAATATATGACGTTATGATTCTATGATTCTATCTCATCTGAAAGTGATGCATCTGATAATGTATTAGTCACTCACTGAAGTGTCAGTTTCAATTATATGCTCAAGACTTGGAGTGTTGTTCATATTTTTGTATATCACTAGTGAGAATGTCACCATTGAGTAAAGCTAAGGGAATATGATATTGCTCTTCAATGTCATGTCTTCAATCAAAACTCTAGCAGCTCATCTGTTAAAAATGGCCTCCTCCTGAGATCCCCAGATTAATAGATTGCAGGCTCCAGTCAATTTTGTTCATTCCATGTGATATTAAGAAATATTGGAGTGCACATGTCCAAAAAGGTTGTGTGCCCCAACAATAACCAACCTGCAATATTGAAGACATTCTCTGCTGGAAACTGTGCCCTGAGTCAAACTGTTTCAGAAGAACCTCAATGCTGGCATTCATGTTAATGTGGAAAATTGTGCAACAATGTCCACAAAAACAATACAAATCCAATCCAGCAAACTATTGACCCCTCAGCTTTATCTTCATCATCTGCAAAGTGGTGGAAGAAGTCATTGACAGCAGTATAAATGATACATAATCACCAATATCAACCTTATTGACATTTTTTCAAAGCTCAGTAAAGCCTTGATACAAGCATAGAGAAAAGAGTTGACTTCCAGAGATGAGGTGAGAGTGCCTGCCCTTGTCATCATGACAGTGTTTCTGTGGTAGAAAAGAGCCATAGAAAAATTGAAGTCAATGAGAATCATGGGAAAACCAGCCTACTGACGAAGATCATCTCAAGCAGAAAGGAAGATGTTGTGGTAGTCAGGCAATGATCATCTCATTCTTAGAACCTGGCTACAAGAGTTCTTTACACCTTGCCAAACGTCTTCTGCTGTATCATCAATGACACTCCCTCTGTGTTCAGTTCAGAAATGGGGATGTTTGCTGGTGATTGCATAATGTTCAGTTCCAGTCAATAGACAATGGACAATAGACAATAGGTGCAGGAGTAGGCCATTCGCCCTTTCGAGCCAGCACCACCATTCATTATGATCATGACAGATCATCCACAATCAGTATCCTTAGCCCCATAACCTTTGATTCCACTATCTTTAAGAGCTCTACCCATCTCTTTCTTGAAAGTATCCAGAGACTTGGCCTCCACTGCCTTCTGGGGCAGAGCATTCCATATATCCACCACTCTCTGGGTGAAGAAGTTTCTCCTCAACTCTGTTCTAAATGGTTGACCCCTTATTTTTAAACTGTGTCCTCTGGTTCTGGACTCCCCCATCAGCAGAAACATGCTTCCTGCCTCCAGAGTGTCCAATCCTTTAATTATCTTATACA
The DNA here is from genome assembly GCF_030684315.1 of Stegostoma tigrinum. Taxonomy (NCBI): domain Eukaryota; kingdom Metazoa; phylum Chordata; class Chondrichthyes; order Orectolobiformes; family Stegostomatidae; genus Stegostoma; species Stegostoma tigrinum. The sequence goes on along the minus strand of NC_081358.1, from coordinate 58,655,960 downwards.
TCTCAATCAGATCCCCTCTCATCCTTCTAAACTCAAGTGTATACAAGCCCAGTCGCTCCAATCTTTCAACATATGATAGTCCCGCCATTCCGGGAATTGACCTTGTGAGCCCAAGCTGCACTCCCTCAATAGCCAGAACGCCCTTCCTCAAATTTGGAGAACAAAACTGCACACAATACTCCAGGTGCGGTCTCACTAGGGCCCTGTACAGCTGCAGAAGGACCTCTTTGCTCCTATACTCAATTCCTCTTGTTATGAAGGCCAATATGCCATCAACTTTCTTCACTGCCTGCTGTACCTGCATGCTTGCTTTCCTTGATTGATGTACAAGAACACCCAGATCTCGTTCAGATAATGAAATAGCTTAAGAAATATCTAAACAATATTGAGGTTTGGGCTGACTAATGACAAGTTGCATTTGTGATATACAAATAACAGCAATGACCACCGTCAATCAAAATTGAACCATTTTGCTTAATATTTAATGTCATTACTATCACTAAATCACTTAATCAGTATCAGGAGCTGCATAAAGGCTGACCATTGAGTAGAACCTTAGCTTAACCAGTAGCTAAATTAATGTGGATACAAAAGTAGGTCGGAAGCTGAGACTGCTATTTGGTAAGTAACTCATTTCCTGTCAGGCGAAAGCCAGTTAACAGCAAGTCGGTAGTATAATGAAATACTTCCTATATGCTGGGATGGGTGCAGCTCCAACACTCCAGATCCTTGGCTTAGTCCTGGAAACATCAGCCTTCTTGATTGGCACCCCATTCCTCACCATCAACTTTGGCTCCCTCCACCATCTACATAAAGATGTATATCATTTCAAGGATGGACTGCAACAACTCACTGAAACACCTTCAGAAGCCCTTCCAAACTATATTCTGCCATCTAGAAGAATAAAGGCAACAGACACAGAAGGATGCCATCGTCTTTTAAATTGATACAAAGTTATGTACCATCTCGTTTGGAAAATGTGTCATTGCTCTAAATATAGGAATCCTTCTCTACCAGTGCCAAGTGTTTACCTACATCTTATCACCAACAGTGGTTCAGGAGACCTGATACTTTCTCTAGAGCATTCAGGGTATAGCAATAAACACTGGCTTTACCAGTGATATTCTTAGCCCACAAATGGATAACTAGGAAAATATATATTACAATGTGTGTGTTCAGTGTTCACAGGGCAGCAGTCTGATGTATACAATGTTTATTGAAGTTCCTACAAGATAGTTGCTTTATGTCATGTGGAAGAGGTGACCAGCCAAGTGGTGGATGTGTACAATTCAATTCTATCCCAAGCGATGATAGAGACACTACAGAAGTCAAACCATGATTTGGTCCTTACTGGCATTATTTTTCAGAAAGAATAAATGCAAGTAGGGTTTAGGTCATAATAGATTCATAAGAGAATCAGAAAATGTCTGGCAAGTCATCAAATTTCTACCAAATTTAAGCTTAGAAAATTCATATCAAAGTAGAAGTGCTGCTCACCGCAAATGAAATCGATTCCATTTGCAACCTTTATCAGGATCTTACGCCTGGCATTCTAATAATGTTCACCTCTCCTTATGACTCCAAATAATCATGATGATAATATAGAAAGCAAAGTAACGTGATATCAGAGTGGAAGGGAGATCAAGAAAGAAGACGACGAAGGGAAAAATCAAAATCCTAAATATTGAATTAAAAAGAAATGGAATGTCAGAAATAGCTGAAAAGGCAAAAGAAAATGAGACAAAACTTGAAAATTCCACAAGGATTTGCAGACAATACAAAGATAGGTAGAGGGATAGGAAGTGTAGAGGAGGAGGGGAGGCTGCAGAGATTGGGCAAAGAAGTGGCAGATGTAGTACAACGTGGGAAAGTGTGAGGTCATACACTTTGGCAAGAAGAATAAAAACATGGACTATTTTCTAAATGGGGAAAAAATTCAGAAGTCTGAAGTGCAAAGAAACTTGGGAGCTCTAGTCCAGGATTCTCTCAAGGTAAACTTGCAGGTTGAGTCAGTTATCAGGAAGGCAAATGCAATGTTGGCATTTATTTTGAGAGGACTTGAATACAAAAGCAGGGATATGGTACTGAGGATTTATAGGGCTCCGGTCAAGTGACATTTGGAATATTGTGCGCAGTTTTGGGCCCCATATCTCAGGAAGGATGTACTGGCCCTGGAGCAGGTTCAGAGCAGGTTCACGAAAATGGTCCCAGGAATGAAAAGCTTAACATACGAGGAATGTTTGAGGACTCTGGGACTATACTCATTGGAGTTCAGAAGGATGAGGGGGGGATCTATTCGAAACTTACAGAATACCTAGTGGCCTGGACAGAGTGGTTGTTGGGAAGGTGTTTTCATTTGTAGGAGAGACTGAGGCCTGAGGGCACAGCCTTAGAGTAAAAGGAAGGCCTATTAGAATGGAGGAAAGGAGAAACTTCTTCAGCCAGAGACTGGTGAATCTATGGAATTCACTGGCACAGAAGGTTGTGGAGGCCAGTTCATTGAGTACATTTAAGGCTGAGATAGATAGGTTCTTGACTGTCAAGGGGATCAAGGGTTATGGGGAGAAAGTGGGAGAATGGGGTTGAGGAACCTATCAGCCATGATTGAATGGTGGAGCAGACCTGATGGGCCGAATGGCATAATTTTTGCCCCTATGTCTTATGGTCTTATGATTTGTGAATTTCTTGTTTTGACATGCGATAAACTTGCTTATCATGAATAAATTGTTTAGTTTCTTTCAAATGTTCCACCAATCCCCTCTAATTGTTAACTTAGAAAGGGCAGAGCATTTGGAATCCCACATTTGCCTCTTGTTGCTGGTTACAGCAGTCTGGGTCCCTACTGTTCCTGTTATTATTCAAGATATGATTCCTGACTCATAAATCCACTGACCATTCAAGCAGCTGAAACTGATACTTTCTGACCTCCCCACGCCACCCCCCACCCCCACTACCCCGGCCTGAAGCCAGGCTGAGATAACTGATATTACACTTCATTCTTTTGCTAGTAGCTACGTTATTGGGCTGACATATAATCTCACAGAAATTTGAAATTGTAGCTGGAGAACTTTCAGTTGGATTGAAATGAAATGTGAGCTGCATTCATCTTCCATCAGCTGCACTTAAAAGAGCAGGAGGGAGTGTGGACACCAGTTAAAACAGTGAAAGAGTGGACAGCAGATAGAACAATGTAAGAGAGACGCAGAGAGTGGGGAGGGCAAACGAGGTGAGAGAATGCATGATAACGCAAGGATCTTGGGAAGCACTGAGGATCAGAAGAACCTTGATGTGCATGTCTATGGGCCCCTTAAGGTAGTAGGACAGGTAGTTAAAGTGGTTAAGAAGGTTAAGATGGGATGCTTGCCTTTATAAGCAAAGGCATAGAGTTTAAAAGCAGGGAGGTGATGTCGGAACTGTAGAAAGACTGATGTGTAGTGTATAGTGTTGGAATCCATATCATCCAAGGGATGTGATAGCACAGGAAAAGTTGCAGAGGAGATTAACCAGGACGTTGGCTGACCTGCAGAATTTTAGTTATGAAATGATTGGATATTCTGTGGTTGTTTTCCTTAGAAAATAGAGGACTAAGGGAGAACATAATTGAGATGTAGAAATTTATGTGCTTCCTTAGCAGGTTAGATGGAAAGGAAATTCCTCCTTAGTGGAAGGATCTGTGACAAGGGCATAGGTTTAAGGTGAAGGGCAGGAAGTTCAGAGGGGATGTGAGGGTTTTGGAAATCTGGAACCTGCTGCCTGTAAGTATGTGAGTGGAAGCGTGCATTACCAAGGCATACAAGACTAGGAACAAGTGGTTGAAAATAGGATTAAAACCAGGTGGTTGTTTTTGACTAGTGCAGACTCAATGGGTCAAAGGGCCTTTTTCTATGCTTCATAATTCCACAATTCTGTGGAACTTTCTCCGCATTCGATCCTACCCTGGCAAGACATCGCAGGATTATGGTAAAATTGTTTCTTACTCTTCCACATCCAACTTTTGCCAAACACACACACACAAGCATGCATATACATGAAAAAATATACAATGCATGAAAATTGTGGATGGATTGATGAGAGTTAAAAGATCATCCGTAAATATGACCAGATGTTCCTTTGATGGTTGATATAACTGGTTTTAATATGTGGCGAGTTATTCTGGGCTGTTTTTCTTGGATGTATTTGCACTGGATTGACATGTTCTTTTAAACATGTCCATTGCAACTGTATTGCTTGAAGCCAGTTAGAGTAAATAGTATGTCATATGAGAAAATTTTTAGCGAGGGCAACGGTCGCCCTTTTGTGTATTTGTATCAACTGCTTGTTTTATTTCAGTTTGATTCTAGAGAGAGAGACCTCTTCCATCAAAAGCTGGTCATGCTATATTCAGCAGTCAAGCTGGCTGCTGTCATGTTTTCAAATTGTTGAGGTTGGTTAGCTCGCTGAGCTGGTTTCTTGTTTCGCAGACATTTCATTACCGTGCCGAGTAACATCCTCAGTGCAGCCTCCAATGAAGTGTTGATGTGTCCTCCTGCCTGGTTTTTAAACTCTGGGGTCCGATGAGATGGATTGCCTCATTTCCGGTTTTCCTTTGTAGTGAAATGCATATGGGGCCGAGTTCAATATGTTTATTAATAGCATGCTTCGTGGAGTGCCAGGCTTCTAGGAATTCTTGTCTGTCTCTGCCTAGTCTGTCTCAGGAACTTGGTGTTCTCCCAGTCAAAATGGTGATTGTCCTTGTCCATGTGGATTGAGGTGAGTGAGTACTGGTTGTGTCTTTTTGTAGCCAGTTGGTGTTCATGTACTCTCGTTGTTAGTCTCCCTCCTGTTTGTCCGATGTAGTGTTTCTTACCATCACTGCAAGGGATCTTGTAGATGACATTGGTCTTGTCCATGGCACAAAGTGGGTTTTTGGTTTGGGTGAGCAGTTGTCATAGGCTTGACGTGGGCTTGTGTGCCACTCTGATGCCCAGCAGTCATAGGAGTCTAGTGGTGAGTTCCAACATGTCCTTGATGTAGGGTAGCATGATGAGTATGTCAGGGCGTATAGTATCTTTCTGATGTTGTTTGTGTAGGCAACTTCTGACCCAGTTTTTTTTTGGATATCCATTGCCCTTGAAAACCTGAAAGAGGTATTCCTCCTCCTCTTGGCATAGTTCCATGTTGCTGCAGTGTGTTGTTGCTCTTATAGGTAGTGTTCGCATGCAGCTTCATTTGTGTGCTGGGATGGTTACTGTTGAAGTTCAATACCTGGTCTGTGTGTGTGGCTTTTTGGTATACTTCCGTTTGCAGTTCCCCATTTGTCTTGCACTCTACCATGACGTCCAGGAATGAGAGCTTGTTGTTCTTCTCCTCCTCTCTGGTGAATTTTATCCTGGTGAGGGTGTTGTTTATAAGTTTGTGTATCTCCTCTAATTTGGTCTGTTTAACAATGACAAAGGTGTCATCCACATAGAGCATCCATAGTTTTGGTTGGATTTGCTGAAGGGCAGTCATTTCTAGACTTTGCATAATGGCTTCTGCTATGAGTTAGGAGCTGGCAACCCAATGGCTGACCTGTTGATATGTTCATATGTTTGGCCATTGAAAGTGAAGTGGGTGGTCAGGCATAGGTCCAATATTTTGAGCATATTGTCCTTAGAGATGGTTTCATTGGGGTCTTGCTCTTGTTCCAGTAGTGTTGTCATTGTTTACCTTGCTAGTGGTATGCCTATTGATGTAAATGTCATCATTGAACAAGTGTCATCTACAAATATCCCCTGCAGTGACTGTGAGAAACACTACATCAGACAAACAGGAAGGAAACTAACAACAAGAGTACATGAACACCAACTGGCTACAAAAAGACACAATCAATATTCACTCATCTCAATCCACATGGACAAGGAGAACTACCATTTCGACTGGGAAAACACCAAAATCCTGGGACAAGCTAGGCAGAGAAAGGCACGAGAATTCCTGGAAGCCTGGCACTCCACGAAGCATGTTATTAATAAGCATATTGAACTCGACCCCATATACATTCCACTACAAAGGAAAACCGGAAGTGAGGCAATCCATCACAATGGACCCCAGAGTTTAAAAACAGATGGGCAAACACACAGATGCTTCATTGGAGGCTGCACTGAGAATGTTACCCAACATGGCAACAAAATATCTACAGAACAACAAAACAGTTTGGCAAGCCAACCAACCTCAACACCCATGACCCGAGCTACAAATCTACTCCAAAACATTAGAGATGTTTTTAAACTGCAAGGTGATGGCTCCAAATAAGGAGTCTCACAAATGCCATAAGCAATTGGTTCTTCTTCTCCAACCTGGACTAAAACCCTTTGTTTCTGAACTTCTCTTCGGTTAAAGGTGTTAATGGACTTTCGTTTACTCCAATAAAGACAAAATACTATGGATACTAGAAATCTGATACAAGCACAGAGAAGGCTGATAAAACTCAGCAGACTGGCATTGCCTGTGGAGACAGAAAGAGAGTAAATTTATGAATCTTCTGCAGAACTGAAAGGTATTGGAAAATTAAATACTTCTTTTACAGATTTGACACAGCAGAAGCAGAGCAGAAGGACAGATGGTATACATATGCAGCACAAGAGAAAAAAGGGCCTGTTTATAGTGGGGAAAGAAACAAAAGAGATGTCATTCCATCCTGAAGAAGAGTCACTGGACCTGAATCATCACAAATGCTGCCAGACCAGCTGAGTTTCTCCAGCAACTTCTGTTTTTTGCTTCAAATGTGAAAAAGTGTGTAAATCAGGATGTGCAGAGAAAAAGTATGACCTTATTACAAAGTACAAAGTAAACAAGGCACAAACAAACATGGCTGTGGGGCTGGTGGGAAGAGAATGCAAGAAAAATGGAGAACAGACATAAATCAAGCAGTTTCTGAAGTTATTGAATTCAGTATTGAGATCTCAAAGCCGTAAACACTGAAAAGGAAAGTACGACGTTCTTCCTTGAACTTACTTTGTGCTTCATTGCAACATTTATTGATTGGACCACTTTCCTCTCATGTTAACACTTCTATCTTCTGCCTGCTGCAAATATTTTCTCTTCACAGATGCTGCCAGACCTGTGAGCTTCTCCAGCATAATCTGTAATTATTTCAATTATGCTCATGAATGACAAGCCTTGTTCTCATAATCTGTGGTGTAATTCTTGATATTAGCAAATATGGAAGCTCTCAGTATTATCTGGGAATGTTCCTTCAGAATCCATTTCAGGCATATCTAGAGACTTGAATTTGGAAAGCGGTGTGGCAGCCATCTTAGAAGCCCAATATTGATTTGAATCCAGTTTAGTATGTGGAATCAGCCTATTAACTTCAAGGAGAATTCAATTTATCACATCTTCATTACACTGTGGAAAGGATATCACATTGTCCATCCCTCACAGACATTCTGCTTTTGCTCCAAAATAGCTGTCTTCGTCAATAACCCCTGTGGTTGAACTTGAATGGTCCCGCATTCTTTAACAGGACCTCCCCACTGCTACGTACCTTACCAAAACATGCATCTATCTTTTGGTTTTTACACACTACTATCCAACTGCCTGTTTTAGTGGCTTTGTCGGAGTGTAGGTATCTGAAGTGGTGGAGGATGTTCATGAGACCTGTGATAGTGTATTATCTGTGCATTCCTCTTCCTTGTCCAGTGATACCTCCTCAGAGACGATTGAGAGTCTATGGAAGATGAAAGACCTGAAGTAGCGCAGACAAGATGAGCAGATTCAAAATCATCATTATTCAGGTTATCATATTTCAGTGGGACTTAATGTCAAGCCCATGTAATTGGGAATTTATAGCTGTGTGATAATTGCATCTGCTTCCACCCCTCATTCTATTGCTACTCTCCACTGTAGCTATCCCAGCAGAGTGGGAGGCCACCTCAATTCTCTACTTTTTCTGTTCTGTACCCCATTCTGTCTTCTTTCTAAGAGGACACTAATTTCTGTGTGAGAGGTAGAACATTTTGAAAGGGTGGAAGAACATTTTAACAGTGAATTGTTAGGGAAGTGTATAACATCCATTATGGTGGCTTGAGTCAGCAGTGCCTTATCTGATTCAAATGCGAGCAGATACTTTGATAAACAAAGATGAATGTACCCGATTTAAGGAGTGTTGTGCAGAAGAACACTTGGCATGGCTGAATTAGGGGTTTTGTACTTGAATTCACCGTTGACCTTTCTTGCCCTGCCCAAATCGTCAAACATCAAACTAGACCCAGGCATGAGGCATCACACTCCTGTTACTGTTGTCTTGACAACTTACAGTCACACTTCATTGCATTCTTCCTTTCGTCATCAGGGAACATTATCTCTCTGCAGACCTTCAGAGCCCACAGCATGATGTCTAAGAATTCGAGCAACATGTCACTGCTTTTCCATGTTGATCCCCCATCTGCTGACACTTTAACAATAGTTTTGACATGATAATTCATCTGGGAATGAAACATGAGAATGTCAGTCAAATCACTGACACACTCCCATGATAAACTATTTATTTCTATTTGTTATGTAAAAATTTTTATGGCAACATACTAACTACAAAGCAACATTGACTAAACTTTATTATACTTTATTATGTGCTTTTCAAAGCCTGTGATCTCTGGAGTTGGACATACTGGAGCTTTGTAAAGTAACTTTTGATATGGCCTTCAATTATGAGACTGACTCATAATAATGTGTCAGTTTGTTTCTGGGATCCACAATGAGGCTCAATTTATGAGCAACGGAGCTGCCATGTTCAAAAGAGTGCAGTGAACTAAAGAACCGTGGCAGCAAAGGTTGTTATTAAAGGCTTTATTTGCCACAATGCAATCAGGGATAATTCTAGGAAAATTGAATAAAAATTGAATTAAAATTGCAAGGTTTTCCAAGATACTCATGTTTTAGAACCTTAGTTTTAATTAAAACTAAACAGAAGAGGAATGAAGAAGTTGGAGAATTTGAACTTAATTGGATTCTGTTAACAATGTAAACCTGGCTGATTTGATTGTTATAAAGGTTACAGAGGAACCTAAGTTATTTTTACTGGATAGAATGTTACAAAATATATATGGATAATCATAGAATCCCTACAGGGTGGAAGAAGGCCATTCAGCCTATCAAGTCTGCACCAACCATATGAAGAGCATCTCACCCAGACCCATCGCCCTAACTCTACCCTCCCCTGCATTTCCCATGGCTAATCCAACCAGCCTGCACATTCCAGGACACTGTAGACAATTCAGCACGGCCAATCCGCCCAATCTGTGCACCTTTGGGCTGTGGGAGGAAACCAGGGCACACCACACACATGCAAGGAGAATGCACAAACACCACACAGACAGTTGCCCAAGGGTGGACTTGAACCCAGGTCCCTTACACTGTGAGGTAGCTGCCACTGAGCCACCATCCCACAGAAATATTTATCCTGACAGTGGATTAAGTTGTAGATAAATATGTTGCTGAACTCTGTTCCCTTGATCAGGTCATGAATATCTTGCTAGATTCTTCCAACTTGACAGGCCACCCTTGGGCCTAATGTTTTAGCATGGGCAGTGGTGTGGGATAGAGTAAAGCTTTCTGCCTCTGGAAACAGATATGAAGTGCTGACAAGGGACAGCTAAGTGTCAATTCAGTGTGGAATTTAAAGGCCTACACTGGTTCTGCGGGATTTTGTTTCATTAACACTCAGGGTCTCTAGTTCTGAGCCTCACAACTCAAAAGCTTCCAATCTGCTCCCTTTGCCATTCCCGATGACTCCTCATACGCTACATGATGAATCATGCCCCACCTCTTTCACCTCACGGCATTGTTTAGTCTCAGAGATAATGGGAACTGCAGATGCTGGAGAATCCGAGATAACACATTGTGGTGATAGATGAACACAAACAGGCCAAGCAGCATCTTAGGAGCACAAAAGTTGACGTTTCGGGCCTAGATCCTTCATCAGAAAAAAAAGGGCCAAATGTGACAAGCAAAAAAAAATTATTCTTTAAACACACACATTACCTGTTTCTAAAGATGAAAGCAACGGTGAATCTGAGAAAATTGAAATTACAATACTATTCAACATATTCCTATAGCAACCATTTGAAGTGTGTATATCACTTAGTGCGTTCTCAGATCTTGTTACTTTTCTATAACAACATAAAAATCCTTCAAAGGCTTAGCTTTAATTGATGTATGGCCACAAGCCACACAGACAGAACTTTCTTGTTGCATTAAATTCTTAATGGTGCTTTGCTGAGCAAACTACAGCAGCACACCCTACCTACACAGTGTAAGTTCAGAACCTGACCCACATGAATCACTTCAGGGTTAATCTTAAGAACATCATAAACACTTCTTTGCATCCTATGAATTACAACTGTCCAGTAAGGTTGGATGGTCACACCATTTCAATTTTGCTATTGAGTGTGAAATGAAAGGGCTTTACCTGAATAGAGCAGTGAATTGATTGCACAGTTGTGGGTACTTAACTAGTAACACATATTCACTATTATTGTTGGAATGTTGTCAGGGCCCATCACCTTTGCAATATCCAGTTTCTTCTGCTGCTTCTTGATATGATGTGGAGTGAATTGATTTGGTTGAAGATGAACATCTGTGATGCTGATGCCCTGTGGAGGAGCCTGAGATGCATCATCCATTTGGTAATTCTGGCTGAAAATTGTTGCAAATGCTTTAGCCTGATCATTTACACTGATGCTATGGGCTTTACCATAATTGAGAATCAAAACATTTGTGGCGTTTACCCTCAATTAACTGCTTAATTGTCCATCATCTTTCATGAAAGGATGAGGTAGGACTCCAGAACTTTGATCTGATCTGTTGCATGTGGAATTGGTTTAACGTTGTCTGTTGATTGCTGCTTATGCTGTTTACTATTCAAGTAGTCGTGTTTGGTGGTTTCAAGGTTGAAACCTCATTTTTAGGTATGCCTGGTGTTGCTCTTGGCGTTGAATCAGGACTTATGGTAACGGTAGAATGGGAGATGAGTCAGTCCAGGAGGTTCTAGATTGTGTTAGCTACGACTCTGCTACTATTGATATTCCTAGTAAGTATCTGAGATAGTGGCGAGTGCAGGAGACAGCTTTTCTGATACTCCCTGTGGTGCTTCAGATCTCTCACCTTCAGAGGTGAATGGGAGGGGGAGTGGAAATGGTTTGCGACTGGGAGGTGCAGTTGTTTGTTGCGAACTGAGCGGAGGTGTTCTGCAAAGCGGTCTCCAAGCCTCCGCTTGGTTTCCCCAATGTAGAGGAAGCCACACCGGGTACAGTGGATGCAGTTTACCACATTGGCAGATGTGCAGGTGAACCTCTGCTTAATGTGGAATGTCATCTGGGGGACTGGGATAGGGGTGAGGCAGGAGGTGTGGGGGCAAGTGTAGCATTTCCTGCGGTTGCAGGGGAAGGTGCTGGGTGTGGTGGGTTTGGAGGGCAGTGTGGAGCGAACAAGGGAGTCACGGAGAGAGTGGTCTCTCCGGAAAGCAGACAGGGGTGGGGATGGAAAAATGTCTTGGGTGGTGGGTTCGGATTGTAAATGGCGAAAGTGTCGGAGGATGATGCGTTGTATCCCGAGGTTGGTAGGGTGGTGTGTGAGAACGAGGGGGATCCTCTTAGGACGGTTGTGGCGGGGGCGGGGTGTGAGGGATGTGTTGCGGGAAATACGGGAGATGCTGTCAAGGGTGTTCTCGATCACTGTGGGGGGAAAGTTGCGGTCCTTGAAGAACTTGGACATCTGGGATGTGCGGGAGTGGAATGTCTTATCGTGGGAGCAGATGCGGCGGAGGCGGAGGAATTGGGAATAGGGGATGGAATTTTTGCAGGAGGGTGGGTGGGAGGAGGTGTATTCTAGGTAGCTGTGGGAGTCCTCCCAGTCCTCCCAGTCGCAAACCATTTCCACTCCCCCTCCCATTCTCTAGATGACATGTCCATCATGGGCCTCCTGCAGTGCCACAATGATGCCACCCGAAGGTTGCAGGAACAGCAACTCATATTCCGCCTGGGAACCCTGCCGCCTAATGGTATCAATGTGGACTTCATCAGTTTCAAAATCTCCCCTTCCCCTACTGCATCCCTAAACCAGCCCAGTTCGTCCCCTCCCCCCACTGCACCACACAACCAGCCCAGCTCTTCCCCCCCCACCCACTGCATCCCAAAACCAGTCCAACCTGCCACTGCCTCCCTAACTGGTTCTTCCTCTCACCCATCCCTTCCTCCCACCCCAAGCCGCACCCCCAGCTACCTACTAACCTCATCCCACCTCCTTGACCTGTCCGTCTTCCCTGGACTGACCTATCCCCTCCCTACCTCCCCACCTATACTCTCTCCACTTATCTTCTTTACTCTCCATCTTCGGTCCGCCTCCCCCTCTCTCCCTATTCATCCAGTTCCCTCTCCCCATCCCCCTCCCTGATGAAGGGCCTCGGCCCGAAACGTCAGCTTTTGTGCTCCTGAGATGCTGCTTGGCCTGCTGTGTTCATCCAGCCTCACATTTTATTATCTTGGAATTCTCCAGCATCTGCAGTTCCCATTATCTCATGATCTCCACCATTGCTTTTCATGTGATTCCTGTAGCTGTGAACCAAGCTGCTGGTACTGCCACTCACACCATGGACACCACCGCTTCTGTCGCTAACACCGAGACCACCACTGATGCCGATCCTGCTGCTGACATTGGGGATACTGCTGCCGACGCTGCTCCCACGTCCAACAGCAATGGCAATGCCATCTCTGCCACCAATGACACCACTGTCACCGACGTCACAGTTCCCGCTGCCGATGTCACTTCCATCAACACCGACATCGACTTCGGTGATGACAATGATGTCACTAAATCTGCCCCCACACCCAGCTCCAACCCAACCAGTAGGCCTATACCCAGTTCCAGGCCCAAGCTCTGCTGGGACTTCTCTTTCTCCCAAGACCTCCACCTCTCTGAGGATGAACAGTTAGTCCTCAGTAAAGGGCTTACCTTAATTCCCCTGTGCCCACATATCAATGAATACTGTTCGCGTTTAGACGTTGAACACTTTTCCTGTCCCCTCCACCTCTGCACCTATTTCCTGAACCTGGAATATAATGCACCCACTACAGGCACTTTATCCGCTACCAACATACCCAATTCACCTGGCCACCACCGCAAGGCCTCCTACCTACACACAACCTCTTTATCTCCAATTGCCATTGCGACATCGATAGCCTCAAGCTCTCCACCCATCCTACTCACGCCAACGTCTCCTCCACAGAATGTGCAGCCCTCCACTTCAACCCTAACCCCGTCATTAAATCCACAGGCAAGGAAGGCACAGTTGTGATATGGCACACAGACCTTTACATAGCAAAGGCCAGGGGCCAACTGTCTGACACCTCCTCCTACCACCACCTCAACCAAGACTCAACCCCGACCACCAAAACGTTATCTCTCAAACAATTCATAACCTCATCACTTCAAACCTCACCCTAATCCCTCATCGCCTGTTTTGACCTTCGCAAAATCCACAAACCTAACTGCCCAGCTGACCCATTGTCTCTGCCTGCTCCTGCCCCACTGAACTTATCTCCATTTACCTTGACTCTGTTTTTTCCCCCAAGGTCCAGGAACTCCCCACCTAAGTCCAGGTCCAGTCCAGGACACCACCCACACCCTCCATCACCTCCAGGACTTCTGGCCCCCTGGCCCCCAGTGCCTCCAACATACCCTGTTCTGCCTTTTTTAGGGACCACTCTCTCTGCAACTCTCTCGTTCACTCCACACTCTCCACTAACCTCACCACTCTCAGTGCCTTTCCCTGCAACCACAGGAAGTGCTATACCTGCCCCTACACCTCCCCTCACCTTCATTCAAGGCAAAAAACAAACGTTCAGGCATTACTCATGGGTTCACCTGCGCACCTGTCAACTTGATGTGCTGCATCTGCTCCCGAAGTGGCCTCCTCTACATCAGTGAGACCAAGTGGAGACTCGGAGAACATTTTGGAGAACATCTATGCTCTGTATGCAACAAATGACAACACCTTCTGGTCACTAACCAGTTTCAAAATCTCCCTACCCCTGGCCTCATCCCCTGACCAACACTCTGTCTCTTCCTCGCCTCCTTGACCTGACGCAACCTGTCCATTTCTCTCCCACTTATCTGCTCCTCCACCTCATTGACCAATCCTGACCACTGCCTACATGCACTCAAAAATCACAATCCCACTTACCTTCCCCAGCTCTACCCCTCCTCTCTCTATTTATTTCTGAGTTCCCCTTCCCCTCCCAAATTCTGAAGAAGGCTCCTGACCTGAAACACCAACTTTCCTGTTCCTCTGATGCTGATTGGCTTGCTATGTTCCTCCACCTCCACACTTTGTTAACTATGACTCCGGTATCTGCATTTTTTGCCATCTCAGCTTTGGAGCAATGTTAGATCTGATCTCAGAGCGAACATGTTTGCTGATTGATGCAAGGTGAAGTCTACTATTATTGACTACTTCTCTCTGTTGTTAACAGGTAACGACATGAATATCACTTTTTAACTTCCTGATGTCTTCATTAGCTGTTTTCACTGTTTAGTGGAAGAAGTTTTTGTTTTAAGAAGCTATAGCAGGAAAGTATTGGCCACAGATGCATCAGTCATTAAACTTAGACAATATACCTCATAGAGAAAGCTTGACACCTGGGTACTCCCAAAGGATCACATGAGTTAAGACAAGTGCTTCGGTTCTGCATCCTGAAACTCAATAAAGTTCAAATGTTACCCCTCATATTTGAAAATTGCTGTTGACTCCTATTTGTGGCAATTCCATTACACGTCTTCCTTCTCTATAGCACTACTATGATACAGCCCTCTAAACACAATGTGTGTCAAAGCTATGGCACCCTGCGCCTGGGGGAAGCCAGCTGTGCTTCTGAAGGCTGCTGCCTGGACTGCTGCAATGACCTCACATGAAAATGAGCGAAGTCGTGTGAAGTGGTACAAATTGAATCAGTAACAATCTTAATGCATTTGTGGTTTGAATATTGAGCGATCCCACTCAGGTCCCCAGCAGCTCCCTGAAAGGAGTGAGTTCAATGTAGCTGTCACCTTGACAGCCACTAGGATAGAACGGCCATCCATCTTTCATATCCCAGCAGTTGGCATCATCTGTGACATTGTCCCAAGACACCCTCGGTCTGCACCTCACTGATCTGAGAACAATTCTAAAGAAGTCATTTCAGATTTAAAATATTAACTTTGTTTTTATCTCCACAGATGCTGTCAGACCTGCTGTGATTCTCTAACACTTTCCATGCTTGTTTCAGTTTTCCAGTATCCACAGTAATTTACTTTTATCCATTGTTTGAGACAGTGTGCATCTGAGCAAAGACAGAATAAGATTTGGAAGATCTGACAGAATTGTTACTCTGATTTCACTTGTATTTTTATGAAAAGCTGCACCTTCATAGACAGTTCATTTTAGCAAATTTGCTTTACTTACAGTAGCAGTCATCAGGTAATTTCCACAAGGGGTTTTGGAGTTGGAAATTGGAGAGGTATTCCCCTCGCACTCTCAACGGAAAATGTTTACTTTTAATAAGTGACAAGTGGGCCACTGAACAACATTTGTCATATTTCCTGTGTTCTTTGTAAGAAACACAGGTTAAGTAATGGAGATTTAGTTTACTCACAAATCACAAAGTTCAGACTACAACTTGCAGTTACAAATAAATATATAAGCATGTTCTTTCTAGTTTTCTTCTGCTGGACTGCACATGCCAGTTGATCATATGGTTTTAGTCTGATTCTTGGTTCTTAGTATATCTAGCTCTTAAAGCTACACAGCTCTTAAAACAATAATAAACATCCACTATTTGAAAGTAAAATTTGCCATGATAAATGTGAAAATATGGATAGAGTAGGATAACTATGAAAATAATTGCATTAGAAGAAAAACTGAAAAAATAAGAATCTGATAGCATGTAAGTGGTTTGACAATCCTTCCAGATCAAGTGGTGATGTAGCCATCTGAACACTTGGCTGTTCTCACCCTATAGAGTCTGGCATGTTGTGGTGTGCTGATTGTTGTTTGAAGAGTCTTCCCCATCCTCATAATCTGAATTTATCTTTGTGTCTGCTTGGTGTACAATTGGTGTATTACAAAGATTCGAGATTGTTTTCTGTTTCTCCTTAATATTGCTCTAATCAGAATAGTAAATTCATAGGATCTAGTCTCACCTCACACTTTGGACACCTACATGGGTAGCTGTGCTTCGTTTGTGGGATATATGGCTCTGACATTCTGTCCTGTGTGTTGATTAGAAGGCTCTGCATCTGCATGTCTGCTGTTCACCATCTTCACTCTTGTTTTTTGAGATGTATTTCCTTGTTTTTATAAGAACGTGATGGCTTGTCAGGGCTCTCCCAATTTGTTTTCCAAACACTATCTCTGTTGGAAACAGTAAGCACATGTCCTGAGGTGTAACCATTTGATACCAGGTTTTGCAGCAGGTATCAAAGACATATTCCCATACTTTTACTGGGGGTCGTAAAGTAGATTATGAAATAGTCAGCGGTTTGCAGCAAATCATTTCCATTAGCTTCTTATCAGTTTCCACTGTTAATTGCTTATCATATATGTGCATGGGGAATCTTAGGATATAAACACCAAAGTAAGTATTTCAACTTCGATGTTGGAATAGTTGAATTATGCTTGCAACAAACCTTTAAATTAAAACTCGAATGGTCTGTTGTTTTGCATGATTTTAGCCTTTCTGATATGCATTAACTTCCAGGATTATCTTCTCCCTCGGGTCATTAGAGTATAGGTTTCTCTCACAATGCTGGTTTGAGTGATTCAAACACGTTGATTTTTCTCCTGCCATACATAATGTTATGACATGAATACAGACAGGCAAATCAAATTGTATTTCTACCTCTGTAATCATAATACAGTAAAATTAAAACTATCAAAGACCCCAAAAGTTACTCTATTGGTTCCTAGACAAGCTTTTGAATGACCAATCCCAAACTTTACAAATAGTTGATTCTAAACATCAGCTTTGTGCCTTACACAAAATACGTAACAATTTATTAAATCCACAAAAACCTTAGCATGGAAAAATTGAATAAAGTGATCTATTAATATTTATGTTTTCAAGGCAAAACATTTATTTTCAGCCACACACACACAAAAGGTGGTCGGGCAAACAAACATAGTTAAGAGATAAATAAAAGAAAGTAACAAAACTGATCATATTACTGCAATAACAAGGTGAAGAGCTGGATAAACACAGCAGGCCAAGCAGCATCAGAGGAGCAGGAAAGCTGACGTTTCAGGTCTGGACCCTTCTTCAGAAATGGGAGAGGGGAAGGTGGCTCTGAAATAAATAGAGAGAGGGGGAGGCGATGATAGAAGGTGGATAGAGGAGTGAGTAGGTGGAGAAAAGTCGGACAGGCCAAGGTTGAAGCCTGTTCAGGTGAGTGTTGGTAGGGAGTTGGGATGGGGGTTGGTCAGTGAGTAGGGAGGGGTGGGTCAGTGGGAGGGAGGATGGACAGGTCAAAGAGGCGGACTGAGGCTACTGAGTAGGAAGTTGGGGTGGGGTTGGTCAGTGGAGTGGGAGGAGCCAGTATGTGAGAGAAAAGGCAGACAGGTCAAGGAGGCGGAGACGAGATGGGCTGGTCTTGGGATGAGGTCGGGTGTGGGGAGATGTTGAAGCTTGTGAAGTCCACATTGAGGCCATTGGGCTGCAGGGTTTCAAAGCGGAATATGAGGTCCTATTCCTCCAGTCTTCGGGTGGCGTTATTGTGGCACTGGAGGAAGCCCAGGATGGACCTGTCATCCAAGGAGTGGGAGGGGGAGTTGAAGTGGTTTGCAACTGAGAGGTGTTGTCGTTTGTCATGAAATGAGTGTGGGTGTTTCACAAAGTGGTCTCCAAGACACTGCTTGGTGTCCCCGATGTAGAGGAGGCCACATTGGGAACAGCGGATACAATATACCACCTTAGCAGATGCGCAGGTGAACATCTGTTTGACGTAGAAGGTTTTCTTGGGGCCTGGTATGAAGGTGAGGGGTGATGTGTATGGGGAGGAGTAGCACTTCCTGCGGTTGCAGGGAAAAGTGCCAGGGTTGGTGGGTCTAGTAGAGAGTGTAGAGCGGACGAGGGCGTCATGGAGAGAGCAGTCGCCCCGGAAGACAGATAAGGGTGGGGAGGTTGTGGGGTCAGATTGTAGGTAGTTGAAATGGCGGAGAATGATTTGTTTAATCCGGAGGTTGATGGGGTGATACATGTGGGCAAGGGGAATTCTGTCTTTATTGTTATTGTTGGGAGGGGGTATGAGAGCTGAGTTGTGGGAAACATGAGAGATGGGGTATGAGGGTGTTTTCGACCACGGTGGGAGGGAAATTGGGGTTCTTGAAAAATGAGGATATCTGCAATGCCCGGGAATGGAGTGTCTCATCTTAGGAAAAGATGCCGTGGAGGCAAAGGAATTGGGAATAGGGGATGGCATTCTTGCAGGAAGATGGGTGAGAGGAAGTGCATTCTAGGTAGCTGGGGGAGTCGGTGGGCTTGAAATAGATATCAGTTTCGCAGTGGTTACCAGAGATGAAGAAAGAGAAGTCCAGGAAGGTGAGAGAGGTATCAGAGATGGTCCAGGTGAACTTAAGGTTGGGGTGAAAGGTGTTAGTAAACTGGATGAACTGTTCAAGCTCAACTTGGGAGTACGAGGGGATACCGATACGGTCATTAATGTTACCGAGGAAGAAGTGGAGATGGTGCCAGTGTAGCTGCAGAAGAGGGTCTGTTCCAAGTGTCCTACAAAGAGGCAGGCATAGCTTGGGCCCATTTGGGTACCCATGGCCACCCTTTTCATCTGTAGGAAGTGGGAGGAGTTGAAGGAGAAGCTATTAAGGGTAAGGGCAAGTTTGGTTAAGAGGATAAGGATGTCAGTGGAGGGGGAACTGGTCGGGCCTGCAGGAAAGGAAGAACCAGAGGGCTTTTAGGCCATCTGCACAGCGAAAGCCAGTATATAGAGACTGGAAATCCATGGTGAAGATAAAGAGTTAAGGACCAGGGAATTAGGAGTTTTGAACGAGGTGGGGGGCATGGGTGGTGTCACGGACGGAGGTGGGGAGTTCCTGGGCCAGTGGGGGGGACGGGGGTGGTGGAGAAAATGGAGTTGAGATAAGTAGAGAGAAGTTCCGTGGGGTAGGAACAGGCAGCAACAACGGGTTGACTAGGGCAGTCAGGTTTAGGGATTTTAGGAAGGAGATAGAAATGGGCAGTGCATGGTTGGGGAATGATGAGGTTGGAAGTTGTGAGTGGGAGGTCACTGGAGGTGATGAGGTTATGGATGGTCTGGGAGATGATGTTTTGGTGAGGGGCTGCATGTTCTGTGAGGGAGAGGCTGGAGTGAATGAGGGGGTGGAGAAGTTGAGACGATTGATGTCACGACCACAGTTGAAGATGAAGAGGTTGAGGGAGGGTAGGAGGCCTTGGATTAGTGTCCAAGAGGAAGGGGTGTGTTGGGAGCAGGAGAAGGTTTCAGTAGAAGTGGGGGGGTTTGGCTTATGATTATAGAAGTAATTGCGGAGGAGGAGGTGGCGGAAAAACTGTTCGATGTCCAGGCATGAGCAATATTCATTGATGTTCAGGTGGAAGGGAATCCTTCCACCTGAGTCCTTTATTGAGCACTGACCATTCATCCTCATTGAGGGGGAGGTCTGGAGGGATGATTAAATGTTTGCAATGTTTTTATTGTTTCACGGTCATAGATGTAGACCCCATAGTCACATTTCTGGAAACGTTGATCAAGGTCACCTTCTTAGCCCACCCAGATAGTAATATTTTTAACTCAGATTTACTCTTGGCTGCTGGAATCTGGTATGAGAGACGACCAAAAAGCTTTTAAATCTTCATGCAATGTTAGCAACAGCTAACGCCATCACTCCAGACAACACAGTTCAAAACAAACGACTTCAACTCTGGTGTTAATGGGAACTGCAGACGCTGGAGAATACAAGATAACAAAGCGTGGAGCTGGATGAACACAGCAGTCCAAACAGCATCTCAGGAGCACAAAAGCTGACATTTCGGCCTAGACTTCATCAGAGAGGGGGATGGGGAGAGGGAACTGGAATAAATAGGGAGAGAGGGGGAGGCGGACCAAAGATGGAGAGAAAAGAAGATAGGTGGAGAGGAGAGTATAGGTGGGGAGGTAGGGAGGGGATAGGTCAGTCCAGGGAAGACGGACAGGTCAAGGAGGCAGGATGAGGTGGTAGGTAGGAAATGGAGGTGCGGCTTGCAGTGGGAGGAAGGGATGGTGAGAGGAAGAACAGGTTAGGGAAGCGGAGACCGGCTGGGCTGGTTTTGGGATGCAGTGGGGGGGAGAGGGGTCGAGCTGGGCTTGTTTGGTGATGCAGTGGGGAGAGGGGAAGAACTGGGCTGGTTTTGGGGTGCAGTGGGGGAAGGGGAGATTTTGAAGCTTGCGTCGTCCACATTGATACCATTGGGCTGCAGGGTTCCCAAGCGGAATACGAGTTGCTGCTCTTGCAACCTTCGGGTGGCATCATTGTGGCACTGCAGGAGGCCCATGATGGGCATGTCATCTGAGGAATGGGAGGGGGAGTTAAAATGTTTTGTGACTGGGAGGTGCAGTTGTTTGTTGCGAACCAAGCGGAGGTGTTCTGCAAAGCAGTCCCCAAGCCTCTGCTTGGTTTCCCCAATGTAGAGGGACCCACACAGGGTACAATGGATACAATACACCACATTGGCTGATGTGCAGGTGAACATCTGCTTGATATGGAAGGTCATCCTGGGGCCTGGGATAGGAGTGAGGGAGGAGGTGTGGGGGCATGTGTTGCACTCCCTGCGGTTGCAGGGGAAGGCGCCAGGTGTGGTGGGGTTGGAGGGGAGTGTAGAGTGGGCAAGGGAGTCGTGGAGAGAGTGGTCTCTCCGGAAGGCAGACAAGGATGGGGATGGAAAAATGGCTTGGGTGGTGGGGTCAGATTGTAGATGGCGGAAGTGTTGGAGGATGATGTGTTGTATCCAGAGGATGGTGGGGTGGTATGTGAGAACGAGGGGACGTCCATGGTGAGAATGAGGTGTTGGAGGCCAGGGAATTGGAAGTCCTGGAGGATGTGGAGGGCGTGGGTGGTGTCACTGATGTAGGTAGGGAGTTCCTGGACCAAAGGGGAGAAAATGGAGTCCAGATAGGTGGAGATCAGTTCAGTGGGGCAGGAACAGGCTGAGACAATGGGTCAACCAGGGCAGGCAAGTTTGTGGAGGGGTTGGGGAACAATGAGGTTGGAGGCTGTGGGTGGGAGGTCCCCTGAGGTGATGAGGTCATAGATGGTGTTGGAGATGATGGTTTGGTGCTTGGGGGTGGGGTCATGATCAAACGGGCGGTAGGAGGAGGTGTTGGAGAGTTGGCGTTTGGCCTCGGCGATGTAGAGGTCAGTGCGCCATACTACCACTGTGCCACCCTTGTCTGCAGGTTTGATGGTGAGGTTGGGGTTGGAGCGGAGGGAGCGGAGGGCTGTCCGTTCTGCGGGGAGACTCTGATTTTGCTTTGCTGGACTGACTGTCTTTTCCTGGGGTGTCAATAACCAATCAACATCCACTGTCTGCTTGAAAAGAGAATCTTTTCCAGACTTGCCAGAACCAATAGCTAGGTAATGACCTCATTTATAGCCAATTTCTTCTATTGTTTTAAACAGTGTTCTTCCCAGGGCCACCATGTGTGTCGGAACTATTGTAATCAATAATCAGTGGCAATTGACCTCTAAGCCTTGCCTCACAAACATAGAACATAGAATATAGAACATAGAACAATACAGCGCAGAACAGGCCTTTCAGCCCTCGATGTTGCACTGACCTAAGAACTAATCTAAGTCTCTCCCCCTACACTATCCCATCATTATCCATTTGCTTATCCAAGGACTGTTTAAATGCCCATAATGTGGCTGAGTTAACTACATTGGCAGGCAGGGCGTTCCACACCCTTACCACTCTCTGAGTAAAGAACCTGCCTCTGACATCTGTCTTAAATCTATCAGCCCTCAATTTGTAGCTATGCCCCCGTGTACAAGCTGAAGTCATCATTCTCGGAAAAAAACCCTCACTGTCCACTCTACTTAATCTTCTGATCATCTTGTATGTCTCTATCAAATCCCCTCTTAGCCTTCTTCTCTCCATTGAGAACAGGCCCAAGTCCCTCAACCTTTCTTCATAGGGCCTGAGCTCCAGACCAGGCAACATCCTGGTCAATCTCACCTGCACCTTCTCCAATGCTTCCATATCCTTCCTGTAATGGGGTGACCAGAACTGTACGCAATATTCCAAGTGAGCCCGCACTAGCATTTTGTACAATTGCAGCATGACATCACGGCTCCGGAACTCAATCCCTCTAACAATAAAACCTAAAACACCGTAAACCTTCTTAACAGTGCTATCAACTGGGTGGCAACTTTCAGGGATCTATGTACTTGGACACCAAGATCCCTCTGCACATCTACACCACCAAGAATCTTTCCATTGACCCGGTATTCTGCCTTCCTATTATTCCTCCCAAAGTGAATCACCTCACATTTATCCGTATTAAACTCCATTTGCCACCTTTTAGACCAATTCTGCAGTTTATCCAAGTCTCCCTGCAAACTGCAACATTCTTCTACACTGTCCACCACTCCACCGACTTTAGTGTCACCTGCAAACTTACTAACCCATCCACCAATGCCTGCATCCAAGTCATTTATAAAAATGACAAACAGCAGTGGTCCCAAAACAGATCTTTGAGGCACACCACTAGTAACCGAACTCCAGGCTGAATATTTTCCATCAACCACCACTCGTTGCCTTCTTGCAGGAAGCCAGTTTCTAATCCAAACTGCTAAATCTCCCTCAATCCCATGCCTCTGTATTTTCTCCATTGGCCTACCATGTGGAACCTTATCAAAGGCTTTACTGAAGTCCATGTACATCACGTCACCTCCCCTACCCTCATCCACATGCTTGGTCACCTTCTCAAAAAACTCAATGAGGTTTGTGAGACACAACCTGCCCTTGACGAATCCATGCTTACTATCTCAAAAGCTTATTTTGTCTGTTCTTTTCCTTTTACCAACATCTGTTTCACAAAGTCTACAAGCCATCTTTAGCTCCAAATCAAAATTAATAAGAGAATAAAGAGAAGAATAATGAAAAGCCAGGAAAAGTTCTTACAACAGAATACATCTTACTTGAGATTTCCCTTAATAACGATATTTTGTTGGTAAAGCTGAAAAAATGTATGGTGCTAGCAAGTTAAAGGCTCAAAGAAATTCTGTGGGTTTTCTTTGTCTTGGAGAACAGACATATATATTACATATTTGGCTTGCCTGGGTTGGGACAGATATCATAAACTGGAGATAGAGACAATAATGTTGATCTTACCCACATCCATTGACACTTCTTGCTGTTTAATGAAATTTTTTTTCTCACAAAAGCTGATACTATCTTGACATTCTTTTGCGAAGTGAACTAAACAATATCTGTGTTTAATATCCAGCTTGGAGAAGAATATAACTTGTGTGAATTTTTGACTATGTTCCCTATTTTGGGGATTTTTGTAGCATCTCCTTTAATAATGTGCATATTCTTGACCTCTTCTGCTGTTATTAAAAGCTTGGTGCTTTCTCTGATTGTCACAATGCTTCAGTTTCTGCACTCTGTTAATTCTGTCCACTTTTGTCCATCAGGTAAGTTGCTTGCAGTTTCCATGCACAATTGCTTCAGCTGCCTTTTATCGTCAATGCGCCAATAACGATGGATCAGTGTACAGTTTTACACATTTCTATTTGCTGTTGTATGTTGTATCGTTGGCTTTCACTAATACAAATACACATCATTCAGATTCTAACTGTTCGGATATTTAGAGTATTCCTTGTGTTGATATTGCCTGAGAATGTCTACTTCCTAGTTTTAATTGGGCACCCAATGGTAAAAAAATCCTAACTATTTGATTGCATTCACACTACGCGTTGCCTTAACAAGGTGGAAAACTTGTTTACTTTTTGGTTGAAGGTTTTTCTTCTCTGAATCTTTAACCTGCTAACCACATGTAAGCGTATTCATACAGGTCTCTTGTACACCGCCTGTTGTCTCTGATGCCTCAGGTCACATCTGTGTTCTTCAACAGACATAATGCCTTCTTTAACATAGCAAACCCCGAATGCCTGCATCACACAAACACCAGGTTCCCTCTACAAAAGTGAAAAGTATAATTTTAGCAATAGAATCACTCACTAGAGCCACTGCCAAATTGGTATGTAATTTTACACATGAATCAAGTAGATATTAAAGCTTTTTTTGTCATTTGTGTAGTACTTAACCTTCCTTAAGCCAGATATTTGACGATTGCTGCTTATTGACCAATTTCCAATGTCCATAAGCAGGTTTCAAGCTTTTTATATTTTTGTACTGTAAGTAAAGAGTTAAAGACTAATTAGCCAAGAACCAATTGTATATTTAAGCATTTTGGTGAGCAACATTTATGGTTGTGCTGGAGATCCAGTGCTTATGTGACACTGTCTTAAGCAGTCTGCTAGCCAGGCGTCTTTACAAGTTTAAAATCTGATTAGTTCAAAAATCTCAGAACCAAGATTGAAGTGAACATACAACACTCCCTATTACCACTGTTCTTCACCTTTAATGTGAAAAGAGAAGCCTAGAAAAATAAGAAGAAATTAATGACAATATTTTTGGTTTTCAATTGAAGAACACTGG
Organism: Stegostoma tigrinum; assembly: GCF_030684315.1. Lineage (NCBI taxonomy): Eukaryota > Metazoa > Chordata > Chondrichthyes > Orectolobiformes > Stegostomatidae > Stegostoma > Stegostoma tigrinum. The sequence goes on along the minus strand of NC_081358.1, from coordinate 58,631,241 downwards.
TGATGATGATTTGATCATCACCTGCTCATATTAATATTCAAATATATTAAATCCTGACATAAGTTCCATTCATTTAATTCAATCCAGATATGAATTTAAATTGCCATATTTTGGTCACTCCAATATTATAATGGCATTCTCATTAATAAGCATTATTATCTTGTATAAGATTCCAATTGTAACATATCTCAATTTGGGAGCTGAATTAGTATCACTGACCCATTGGCCTAATCAGTTTTCCTGTCAAGCAGAATTCCAACCCTCATCTCTTTCCTCATCCCCTTCTTCTCTTAATTTGACAGTGACTCATTACAGCAAAGGAATGGAATGAAATGAACAGGCTAGGTAGAGACAAGCACGAGAATTCCTGGAAGCATGACACTGCATGAAGCTGGCTATTAATAAACACATTGAACTCAACCCAATATACATTCCACTACGGAGGAAACCCGGAAGTGAGGCAATCCATTGCAATGGACCCTAGAGTTTAAAAGCCAGGCAGGAAAACACACCAATGCTTCATTAGGGGCTAAACTGAGTATGTTACCAAGTATGGTAACGAAACATCTGCAGAATAACAAACCAGCTTGGCGAGCCAACCAACCTCAACACCCACAAATGGAGCTACAAATCTACTCCAAAACCTTAGAAATCAACAAGTAGAGACTGGGTGATCTTAGAATGTTATTAACTATGAATGAACCAAATCATTTCCTTTCTTTATTCATTTGTGAGATGTGGGCATCACTGGCTGGCCAGCATTTCTTGCATATTTATAGTTGCCCTTGAGAACGTGGTGGTGAGCTGCCTTCTTGAATTGCTGCAGTCCCCTTGTGGGTTGACTCACAATGCTATTTGGGAGGCAATTCCAGGATTTGACCTCCTGACAGTGAAAAAAATAGCGATATATTTCCAAGTCAAGATGGTGAGTGACTTAGAGGGGAACTTGAAGTTGGTTGTGTTCCCATATATCTGCTGCTCTTGTCCTTCTAGATGGAGGTAGTTGTGGGTTTGGAAGGTGCTGTCTGAGGATCTTTGCTGAATTTCTGCAATGCACCTTGTAGATAGTACACACTGCTACTACTGAGCATTGGTGGTGGAGGGAGTAAATGTTTGTGGATGTTGTGCCAATCAAGCAGGCTGCTTTGTCCTGGATGGTGCTAAGCTTCTTGAGTGTTGTTGGGGCTGCACTCATCTAGGCAAGTGGATCCAGGCATCCACATACCAATCCATACTAGTATAACCTGAATTTCAAGGTGCTGGAGACCCAGCTGCATAATAACCAGCTAAGCCAGGAGCCTGTTGAGAATCACACACAATTTTGTGTACAGGGCCTTTGTTAGATTGATTTAGCAATATTTTTTTCCTTTAATCCCCTTGACCTTTTAGTCTCCAGACACGATACCCAGGATTTTAATGTATTTAATCATCACAAACACAAGCTTGATTTGTTCAATAAAATGTATCATTTCTTAAATCTTGTTTCGTGATAAAAGTGATGTCTTTATCATTCTGGCTTGATATAATAACCAAGCTGATTTGGATTTTGTCGAAATCTCATTCATTAGTGCTCAGTTGAGAAAAGCTTTGTCTTCACTGTCCAGATCCACAAATTTCTGATTTTAACCTTGTGAATTATTTTATCAAGCAGGACTTACAAGGTCAAATTTTAACTTTAACACTCAGATAAAAATAAATCCTTTGGTAGCCTCTCTGTTAATAAACACCATTCAAGACTTCATAATGCTATTAACAGATAATACTGTTGAAAAATTGTCCTGACTTGTCTAGTTCAACTATAAAATGAGCATACATAAAATTCATTTAGGTATGACTACTTTGATGCTTTCACATCACGAGAAAGCACAAGGGAAATAAGGAAATAAGAAGAACAAAAACAGTGCTATGAGAACAAATTAGCAGTCATCTGGACAATGAATCCAATCAAATAAATAGTACAAAATATTAAAAGAAAGGATCAGGTTGTTTTCTTTTATTCACTTGTGGGGCATAAGCATCTTTGGCTGGCCAGCATTTATTAGAACATAGAACATAGAACAGTACAGCACAGAACAGGCCCTTCAGCCCACAATGTTGTGCCGACCATTGATCCTCATGTATGCACCCTCAAATTTCTGTGACCATATACATGTCCAGCAGTCTCTTAAATGACCCCAATGACCTTGCTTCCACAACTGCTGCTGGCAACGCATTCCATGCTCTCACAACTCTCTGTGTAAAGAACCTGCCTCTGACATCCGCTCTATACTTTCCACCAACCAGCTTAAAACTATGACCCCTCGTGCTAGCCATTTCTGCCCTGGGAAATAGTCTCTGGCTATCAACTCTATCTATGCCTCTCATTATCTTGTATACCTCAATTAGGTCCCCTCTCCTCCTCCTTTTCTCCAATGAAAAGAGACCGAGCTCAGTCAACCTCTCTTCATAAGATAAGCCCTCCAGTCCAGGCAGCATCCTGGTAAACCTCTTCTGAACCCTCTCCAAAGCATCCACATCTTTCCTATAATAGGGCGCCCAGAACTGGACGCAGTATTCCAAGTGCGGTCTAACCAAAGTTTTATAGATCTGCAACAAGATCTCACGACTCTTAAACTCAATCCCCCTGTTAATGAAAGCCAAAACACCATATGCTTTCTTAACAACCCTGTCCACTTGGGTGGCCATTTTAAGGGATCTATGTATCTGCACACCAAGATCCCTCTGTTCCTCCACGCTGCCAAGAATCCTATCCTTAATCCTGTACTCAGCTTTCAAATTCGACCTTCCAAAATGCATCACCTCGCATTTATCCAGGTTGAACTCCATCTGCCACCTCTCAGCCCATCTCTGCATCCTGTCAATGTCCCGCTGCAGCCTACAACAGCCCTCTACACTGTCAACGACACCTCCGACCTTTGTGTCGTCTGCAAACTTGCTGACCCATCCTTCAATTCCCTCGTCCAAGTCATTAATAAAAATTACAAACAGTAGAGGCCCAAGGACAGAGCCCTGTGGAACTCCACTCACCACTGACTTCCAGGCAGAATATTTTCCTTCTACTACCACGCGCTGTCTTCTGTTGGCCAGCCAATTCTGTATCCAAGCAGCTAAGTTCCCCTGTATCCCATTCCTCCTGACCTTCTGAATGAGCCTACCATGGGGAACCTTATCAAATGCCTTACTGAAGTCCATATACACCACATCCACAGCTCGACCCTCATCAACTTTTCTAGTCACATCCTCAAAAAACTCGATAAGGTTTGTAAGGCATGACCTACCCCTCACAAAGCCGTGTTGATTGTGTGTCTCTGTTTGGCCTTGAAAAGTTGGTGATGAGCTGCTTTCTTGAATCTCTGTCATCCTCCTGCTGTAGAATGACCCACAAAGCCCTTAGGGGGAATTTTCTCCCAGTGACAGTGAGGTAATGGCAATATATTTCCAAGTCAAGACAGTGAGTGCTACAAAATGGAACAAGTCAGGTGTTTCCACATATCTGCTGCCCTTGTCTTTCTTATCTGAAGTGGTTATCGGTTTGGAAGATATTACCTAATAATCTTCAGCGAATTTCTGCAGTGCAGCTTGTAAATAGTGTACACTGCTGCTAATGAGCATGAATGGTGAAGCAAGTGAATGCTTGTGGGTGTGGTGCCAATCAAGTGGGCTCCTTTGCCCTGAATAGTGTTAAGATTCTTGGGTATGGTTGGAACTACAATCATTCAGGCAAGTGTGGAGCATTCCATCACATTCCTGTCTTATTGCCTTGTAAATGATGAAGAGGATTTGAGAAGTTATGAAGTGAGTTACTTGCCATAATAGAGATAATGGGAACTGCAGATGCTGGAGAATCCGAAATAACAAAGTGTGGAGCTGGATGAACACATCAGGCCAAACAGCATCTTAGGAGCACAAAAGCTGACAGTTCAGGCCTAGACTCTTCATCAGAAAAAGGCTATAACCTAGTATTATGTGATTTCTGATCTTGCTAAAACAATATAAGCACTAGTCAGAGATAACATAGTTTGGAGCTGGATGAACACAGCAGCACCCCAGGAGCACAAATGCTGACACCTCGGGCCTAGGACCTTCATCAGAAAAGGGGGAGGGGGAGGGGATTCTGAAATAAATAGGGGGAGGTGGATCAAAGATGAATAGAGGAGAAGATAGGTGGAGCGGGACTGACAAGTTGAAGGGGCAGGATGGAGCCGATAGAGGTGAATGTAGGTGGAGAGATAGGAAGAGGATAGGTCAGTCTGGGGAGGGCGGACAGGTCATGGGAGCACGATGAGGTTAGTAGATAGGAAATGGAGGAGCAGTTTGAGGAGGGAGGAGGGGATAGGTGAGACGAAGAGCAGGTTAGGGAAGTGGGGATGAGCAGGGCTGGTTTTGGCATGCAGTGGGGGGAGTGGAGATTTTGAAGCTTGTGAAATCCACATTGATACCATTGGGCTGCAGGGCTCCCAAGCGGAATATGAGTTGCTGCACCTGTAACCTTCGGGTGGCATCGTTGTGGCACTGCAGGAGGCCCAGGATGGGCATGTCGTCTAAGGAATGGTAGGGTCAGTTGAAATGGTTCACGACTGGGAGGTGCAGTTGTTTATTGCAAACTGAGCGTAGGTGTTCTGCAAAGCGGTCTCCAAGCCTCCGCTTGGTTTCCCCAATGTAGAGGAAGCCACAACAGGTACAGCAGATGCACTATACCACATTGGCAGATGTGCAAGTGAAAATCTGCTTGATGTGGAAAGTCTTCTTGGGGCCTGGGATGGGGGTGGGGGAGGAGGTGTGGGGGCAAGTGTAGCACTTCCTGCGGTTGCAGGGGAAAGTGCTGGGTGTGGTGTGGTTGGAGGGGAATGTGGAGCGGAAAAGGGAGTCATGGAGAGATTGATCCCTCTGGAAAGCAGACAAGGGTGGGGATGGAAAAATGTCTTTGGTGGTGGGGTCGGATTGCAGATGGTGGAAGTGTCGGAGGATGATGCGTTAGAGCCAGAGGTTGTGGTATGTGAGGACGAGGGGGATTCTCTTTTGGCGATTATTGCGGGGACAGGCTGTGAATGATGCGTTGCAGGAAATGTGCGAGACACGGTCAAGGGTAACCTCGACCACTGCAGGGGGGAGTTTGCAGCCCTTGAAGAGCAAGGACATCTAAGATGTACGGGAGTAGAATGCCTCATTCTGGGAGCAGATGCGGCGGAGGCGAAGGAATTGGGTTTAGGGGATGGAATTTTTGCAGGAAGGTGGGAAGGAGGAGGTGTATTATTGGGAGCTGTGGGAGCCAGTGGGCTTGAAATGGATATCAGTTTCTAGGTGGTTGCCTGAGATAAAGACAGAGAGGTACTTGCCATAATACTCCTGTCTCTCACATGCTCTTGCAGCCACTGTTTATGTGACAAGTCCATTTGAGTTTCTGATTGGTACCCCCATGATGTTAGCAGTGAGGGATTCAGCAATGGTAGTACGACTGAATATCAAAGGCCAGTGGTAAGCTTGTCTCTTGTTGGAGATAATCATTGTCTGGCATTTGTGTGGTGCCAATGTTGCTTGTCAACCGCCAGCCCAAGACCGATATTGTCCAAATCTTGTTCCATTTGAATATGAACTGCTTTTGCTGTCTGAGGGATCACAAATAGTGCTGCACATTGTGCAATAATCAGTGAGTATCCCTAAATCTAGCCTTATGACAGATGGAATATCAGTAATAAAACAGCTGAAATGGTTTGGCTTCAAACACTACCCGAGGAACTCCTACAGAGATATCCTGGAGCTGAGATGGCACCCAACAACCGTCACAATCATGTTGTGTACCAGTTATGACCCCAACCAGCAAAGGCTGTGCCCACTGATTTCCATTCATACCAATTTTGTCAGGGCTGCTTGGTGCCACATTTGGTAGAATGTCACTCACATTTCAACTCTGGAATTCAATTCTTTTGCCCATATTTGAATCAAGGTGATAATGAGGTCAGGAGCTGAATGGCCATGGCAGAATCCAAACTGGGAGTCAGTAAAACAGCCATCACCTTCTTCTTTTGCACCAGCCACATCTCACCCCCACACCACCCAAGGAAGAAGTCACAGATTTCTTAGATAAAGCACTCACAAGGCTGCCTCCTGCATCTCAAGTGCGAACACCTCATGGGTACTTCAGCTAGTTTAATATTGAAAGATATTTTGTTAACCACTGTCCCATCTCTGCAGTTCCCCAAGAAAGAACTATCCGAGCTTGCTAACTCTCAGAGGGCTGCTAGAGATCCAGTACAAGAGGAACCCTTGATGTCTGCCATTAATAACTGAAAATTCACAGACAGACACAGGAACTGATGACAAGCTTGACAGAAACACTTGGAGGTGTGCACCAATATTGTCAGTGCCCTACTGACTCTAGCATGCGTATGTCTGTCCGTCTCAGGGAAAGATTGGTGATTGCTATGAAGACCAAGGTCCAGCAGAATGCTCAACGTCTGCTGAATATGTACATAGAACTGCTCTCCATTGTTTTAGCTCAACTTCAGCGGCAAGCTGATGGTATTACGAGGGACATCACTGGTCTGGAGGTGCACTTCCTCACAAGAGACAGGGTTATGCCAATGGGCACCCTGATGCTCGATAAAGGAAAACTAATAAATAATGACCCTCAATTCCCACATCTCCATGCTGTCTGTGACACCTAACACTGTGGCCATTGAAGCCAAGGATGGTGAGCCTGCATTTGGGCAGAACGTTTGATGTGACTAGGACCTCCAGCCACAAATTGTCCCCGAGTCAACCCCCTAACATAGAACATAGAACATAGAACATTATAGCACAGTATAGGCCCTTCGGCCCTCGATGTTGTGCCGACCTGTCATACCGATCTGAAGCCCATCTAACCTACGCTATTCCATAACCTTCAAGCCCAACTGATTCCATTGCAGTGCATGATCCCTCCACCCAGCTGTGAATTGCAGGACTGCTCCTAGACATAGTGGGAAAGGAGGAAAACCAAATATCTGAGGGCACACGAGAGATAATTCAGTGGAATTGATTGGAATTGAATGCTTTTCGGCAGAATCCATTGATTCATTGCCCTGTTAGCTGCAGGTACATGAACAAAGCTACAGAACATTTTTTTACGGCCATACAATTTTAAAACTTTATCTGTAAATGTTCGACTCTTTCTTTAATGCAATTTGTGGCATAACATGCTGTCATTGTTGAATGTGGGCAGATCTGATGTTGTGGACATAGAACATAGGACAGTACAGCACAGTACAGGCACTTCAGCCCATGATGTTGTGCCGAAATTTTATCCTAAACCTCAGGCCTATCTAGCCTCCATCGCTACCTTATGCTATCATCCATTTACCGATCTAATGGCTGCTTAAATGCCTCTAATGAGGTTGGCTCCACTACCCTCTCCGGCAATGCATTCCACATCCCTACCACTCTCTGAGTAAAGAAACTACATCTAACGTCTCCTCAGTATCTACCTCCTTTCACTATAAAACTACAGCCCCTCGTAAAAGCTCCCTCCATCCTAGGAAAATGTCTCTGGCTGTCTACTCTATCTGTGCCTCTGATCATTTTGTATACCTCTATCAAGTCACCTCTCATCCTTCGTCGTTCTAAAGAGAAAAGACCTAGCTCTCTCAACCTTTCCTCGTTAGACCTTCCCTTTATTCCAGGCAATATCCTGGTAAATCTCCTCTGCACCTTTACTAATGCTTCAACATCTTTCCTGTAATGAGGCAACCAGAACTGGACACAATACTCCAGATGTGCCCGAACCAGGCTTTTGTATAGCTGGAGCATTTCTTCATGGGTCTCGAACTCAGCCCCTCTATTAATGAAAGCTAACATACCATACACCTTCTTAACAACTCTGTCCACCTGCATGGCAGTTCTCAGGGAACTGTGAACATGAACCCCAAGATCCCTCTGTTCCTCCACACTGCCAGGATTCTTTCCATTAACCCTGCATTCTGCTTTCAAGTCTGTCCTTCCAAAATGAATCACCTCACACTTTTCAGGGTTACACTCCATCTGCCATTTCTCAGCCCAGCTCTGCATTCTATCAATATTCCTTTGTAACCTAGAACAGCCCTCCGCACTGTCCACAACATGACCCACCTTCGTATCAACCGTGAACTTGCTAATCCACCCTTCCACCCCTTCATCTAAATCATTTACAAAAATCACAAATAGAAGAGGACCCAGAATAGATCCTTGTGGTATACCACTTGTAATTGAGCACCATGTTGAATATCTTCTGTCCACTATAACCCTTTGTCTTCTAAGGATCAGCCAATTCTGAATCTAATCTACCACATGTCCCCCTATCTATTGCCTCCTTACCTTCTGCATGGGCCTACCATGGGGAACCTTATCAAAAGCCTTACTTAAATCCATTTATACCACATCTGCTGCTCTAATTTCATCCATGTGTTTGGTCACCTCTTCTAAGAATTCAATAAGGTTTGCAGACATGACCTACTCCTCACAAATCCATGCTGACTATCACGAATCAAACTGTGCCTTTCCAAGTGATAATAAATCCTGTCTCTCAAAGCCCTTTCCAAATATCTGCCAACCACTGACATAAAACTAACTGGCCTATAATTTCGGGGTTATCCTTGTTCCCTTTTTTGAACAAGGGAATAACATTTGCCTCTTTCCAATCTTCCAGCACTATACCTGTGGATGGTGGGGACGAAAAGGTCATTGCCAAAGGCCCTGCGATCTCGTCCCTAGCTTCCCATAGAGTCCTTGGATAAAACACATCAGGTCTGGGGGAATTATCTATCTTCAACTTCCTCAGAATTCCTAGCACATCTTCTTTACTGACATCAACCTCCTCCTGCCTACCTACCTGTTTCACAACGCCCTCCTCTACAACTAGGTCCCTCTTACTTGTGAATACTGAAGAAAAGTTTTCATTAAAGACCTCTCCTATCTCTTTAGCCTCCATGCACAAATTCCCTTTCCAATCCTTGATCAGCCTTAACCTTTCTCTGGTCAGTCTCTTGTTCTGCACATACATGTAAAAAGCCTTGGAGTTTTCCTTGATCCTATCCACCAAGGTTTTCTCATGCCCTCTTGTAGCTCTGCTAAGCCCTTTCTTCAGCTCCTTCCTGGCTAATTTGTATCCCTCTAGAGCCTTTTCCATTCCTCTTTTACTGAACCTTACATAAGCCTCCTTCTTTCTCTTAAGCAGTTGTTTCACCTGTCTCAAGAACCATGACTCCCTCATTCGACTGCATCTTTGCCTGCTGGGAACAAACATAACAAGTACATGCAGTATGAATTCCACAAACAATCTCTACATTTCTGTGGTGCTCTTCCCTGACAGCATCTGCTCCCATTTAGTGTTACCCAGTTCTTGCCTAACTGAATTGTCTTTACCTTTCCCCAACTTAGAAACTTTACCCTGCTGTATGTACCTATCCTTATCCATGACTATCACGAAAGAAGCAGAGTTATGATTGCTACCACCAAAATACTCTCCTACCAAGAGGTCTAACACTTGGCCCAGTTCATTACCAAGCACCAAATCCAAAGTGGTCTCTCCTCGTGTTGGTCTATTTACATATTGTGTCAGGAATCTTTTCTGAATGCACTGGACAAAATCTGCTCCATCTAAACTATTACAAGTAAAATGTTTCCAATCGATATTTGGAAAGTTGAAGTCACCATGGCTACAACCCTGTGACTTCTGCACCTTTCCAGTATCTGCCTCCCAACCCACTCCTCTACTTCTCTGCAACTATTAGGGGGCCTGTAAAAAAAAGCCAACAAAGTGACTGCTCCTTTCTTGTTCCTGACCTCAACCCAAACTGACTCTGTAGACAAAATAAGCTAACAGTTGTGACAATTAATTTTAATTAAGGAACAGGAAAAGCAAAGAAAAAAAAACAATAAATCTACATTTGCTTTTAGGATTAATTAGGATTACTTACATTTACAACAATAACAAATGTATAATCAATGAATGATGTCTTCGCCCAATTTAGATTTACAGAGTGGAAGGATCAGTTCAGTCCAATCTTGTTTATCCTGTCTTATGCAACATTGAACTGCTCAGTCATGGTGAAGGTGTTGTTTCTCCTGCTCAATGTTCCCATCTCCATCCTTGGAAAGCCACTATCATTCACAAAATCCTTCAGCATCATCCGTCATCTCATCTCCTCTCTACATACTTCAGTTATACTAATCACAGAATGCACTCAGTCTGGACTGTACTGCAAGGAGGCCCACCACACCACTAGGATTGATACAGTAATCAGAATCTCACCTTAACTCTCACTAGTGTGTACGCAGGGCAATGCCCTGATCAAGAGTGGCATAGTGGCTCAGTGATTAGCACTGCTGCCTCACAGCACCAGGGACTTGAGTTTGATTCCACCGCCAGGCATCTGTCTGTGCGGAATTTGTGCATTCCCCCTGCATCTGCATAGCTTTCTTCCAGGTGCTCTGGTTTCCTCCTACAGTCCGCAGAGGTGGTGCATCCCGCTGGCGATGGGCAGCTTAGGCGAATTGGCCATGCTAAATTGTCCATGGTGTCTCAGGAAAAGCTGGCTAGGTGGATTAGCCATGGCAAATGCAGGATTACAAGGATCGAGTAGGGAGATAGGCCTGGGTGGGATGCTCTTTGGAGGGTCTGTGTGGACTTGATTGGCTGAATAGCCTGTTTTCACACTGGAAGGATTCTATGATTTAATCAGTGTTGACTTGTCTGGTTTAATAATTAACAAAGTCTGAATGTTAAATGTCAGTCAGTATTACTTGGAGCAAACACCATTTCAATCTATTTACAAGGCAACCAACAGTCTCTGATCATGCAGCATGAATGTTAGTTTTCCCTTTGAAGTTGTATTCTTGCAAAATGTCCTGATGAGTGAAAGATAAAATGTGCTTCTTTCTCAGTGTTGGGAAATAGCTTGTACATTGGCTGAATTGACCTGCTACCTGTTCATGAAGTCAACTGCATTATGTTGTTACACCTAGAGCAGTGCACAGTCTGTAGCACCCTGCACTTGTGAAAAGCCAAATTCACTGCCCAGGTTGTATCGCTGGCCTCATCAAGAAGAAGTGAAATGAAGTGTTGCAATCTGGCACCCCCACAGACAAAACAAAATAAGCTTTGTTCACCCATTTTGGGTCTCCTGGCAGCTATATTTAAAAAATATTTATTGCCATCTGCTCAGTAGCTACTGCAAAATTGCAGCTAATGCAATTGATTTTTTCAGCAAGCACAACATCTGCTGTGGCTGCATGCACTGATGGAGAATTCCTGTGTGGAAAGTATCAGAAAAAGAATAGGTTTTTAGTATAGTAACCTGTCAACATCTATATCTCAAACAAAAAGAGAAGAAGAGTTACAGGATGCTTCAACATAGACCTTTGACATGTTAGATTGCTTTCAGATACATCTTCTACAAGCCACATTGGGCAAACTCAGTAGGAGATTCCAAGTGTATCAGAGATAATGGGAACTGCAGATGCTGGAAAATCCGAGATAACAAAGTGTGGAGCTGGGCGAACACAGCAGGCCAAGCAGCATATTAGGGGCACAAAAGCTGATGTTTTGGGCCTAGGCCCTTCATCAGAGAGCTCTGATGAAGGGCCTAGGCCCAAAATGTCAGCTTTTGTGCTCCTAAAATGCTGCTTGACCTGCTGTGTTCATCCAGCTCCACACTTTGTTATATCAGAGATTCCAAGTGTGCCAGAATTACAGAGTTCTTGTGTCCCCACCTGTACGTTATGCAAGAAAGTCAACATTCCCTATAAGAGCATGGCCTAACATACAGCCTAATGTGAGGAGAAAGCAGCTCCATTTTCCTATGCAGCCTGTGACACCTTTGAAAGTGATTAGGAATTGTCAACCACAGATGGCATGTTAAAGGTAGCTTGTGATCATTTCTGCTTCACAGGGATTAAAATGCTTAATCTGTAATGATCAATAACATTGACAGGATTATTTGTGGCAAGGATTTGTAATGTAGTTATAGAGTCAAGAAGCTCTATGGTATTGAAGAAGGTCCTTTGGCCTATGAATCTGCCCCAGTCAAAAACAACCACAAAACTACTCTAATCTCATTTTCAGCCCCTTGACCCATAGGTTCATACGTCTTTGCATCACATGTGTACGTCTAGGTACTTTATAAATTGCATGACGGTTTCTGCCTTTACTTCATGCATAGGCAGTGAGTTCCCAATTCCCACAACTCTCTGAGTGAAAAAGGATTTCCTCTCATCTCCTTTGAACCTCATCTTCTTATGTTAAATCTAACTCCCCTCTTCTCCCCCAGCTGATCATTGATCCCTCCCTCAATGGGAAACATCTACTCCTCTCTAACCTCAAATTTTTATAGATCTCAATCATGTCCTCACTCAGTAGCCTCTGCTCGAAGGAAGACAGCTCTCGTCTGTCCATGCTGTCTTCAGGACTAAAAGTCTCTAGCCTAGGCAACATCCTGGTAAATTTCCTCTCCAGTGGAATTACATCCCTCCTTTTATATGGATTCCAGGACTGCACCCAATACTCTAGTTGTGGCCGAACTGATGTTTTATATTGTTCCTGCATGACCTCCCTGCTCTTAACCTCTCTGCTTCAGCTAATGAAGACAAGGATATTGTATGCTTACTAAGCATTTTATTCACCTCTCCTGATACCTTAAGGGACCATTGGACGTATGCACCAAGATCCCTCCTATCCTCAGTACTTCCAGGCTCCAACTATTCATCATGTATTCCCTTGACTTAATTGTTCTACTTCATACTTATCCAGAATGAATTTCATTTGCCACTGAGCAGCTCACCTAATCAGTCATCTATATCCTCCTGAAATCCAAGTCTATCCTTCTCCCTATTTACCACCTTTCAAATTTTTGTGTTATCCGTGAACTTACTGATCTACTTAACCACTTAAATGGCCACTTAACCAACTTCTCACGCAGAATTTTGTGATTGTAGATGTGTGTAATCTGAATTTATGACTGCCTGCTTGATTCAACTGCCACTTGAAAAGGCCTCCCACAAATGGATGCCACCCCTCCAGACAAACAAAACAATTTTACACCACCTATTCAGCCATTTTTAAAATGTTTATTGCTCAACAGAAGGATGAAGATTAAAGATTTTCTATATCAATACTTGAAAAAGTGAGTTCATGTTCCACGTATTATTCTGGACGACCTCCACAGCTTTTATTATTACCTTCACACTGGAGTTTTATTAGCTTTGAGCGTCTTATATTCCCACCCACAGCTTTTATTTAACTATTCATTGCCCCAGTTTAGCATCTGTGCCTGAGGCCATCTCCACAGTCATACATAATATTCTGATCCACTGTCCCTCCATTGAAGCCAAGATAGTGGTGACCATCAACGATCCCTCTAATTTCACTGAGTCCCCTAATTTCACCAACACAGTGCTGCCTGATCAATGCCTTTGATAATTATTGATCAAACCAGAAGACTGGCCATCCCCTCCTGTATCACTGGCATCAGAGAGTTGCCCTAATCCAGAGTAGGCCATATCCCTATGTGATTTCTGTGTAGCTCCCTGATTCATGGGCCGCTAATCACTGAAATGTTTGGCTGACCATTCAGGATGGACTTTGGCCCAATTCCCAGACTGTAAGGTATGGATCCCACCAGTGTATAGTACATCAAGTGCCCAATAGACTTGGCTAATCTCTTGCACTGAGATTGGGTGCTATCGTTGATTGTATATGGCAGCACTCCCTGACCGACCATAGGCCCATTTAATTGGACAAGGACCATTCCCTTTAGATTTTCAAACATGGTCACTTGCTTGAGACACAGGCAGTCAACTGCTGATAGAAGCTGCAAGCATGATATTGATGTATCACAATGCTGTGCAGCAACATTTTGTCTTCTTGACTGCTCATTGCTGGCATACATGACAAGCCCAGAACCCTGTGCAGGAATACAAAACTGGAGCATGTCCGAATACACAAGGCACCCAGCTGCAGCATTGCAATGTAGAATATTGGAGACTTTCAATGGTGAACACTTCAATGCTGAATTATATTGTGGATTAGTCCAACGCTGTGTTGAGGCCGGTGCTTTGCCAATACCATATACTAAACATGAATGATGTGGGCTGTCGCAGCCCTTGGAGCATGCCCTGAGATGAATACTCAAAGAAGGGACAGCAAACTGCAGCCAACAGATAATCAGTTTTACTCACAAGTCAGTAATTGGCACCATCTAGTTTCTCACTGGTACCTAAAAGAATAGCAACCTACATTGAATGCGGTAACATTAGGTAATTATGACACATTAACGCATGCATTTAAGTATCTCACCACTCACTAAATAGACTTTCATGTAACCATTGAAAATAGAAGGTGAAAATTGGACATTTATTCCTCAAAGATGAGAACCTCCCCTTTGATTCTCACTGTATTCTCTTAACTTTCTTGCCACTACCTACATTGTCCAGTGGCAGGGAAAGTTCTTCCCTTTTTATCTGCATACATTAAATAAGAAGCATACAGCGAATGGAGCAGTATATTATAGGTAGTCACAGATTAACAAATAGATGAAGAGGAGATACTTGTAACCTTGACATGCAACGTAACTGCTCCAAATAACATGCATCCCAGGTTACTGCAGCCATTTGATCTGGATCTCTGACTGAGTGAAAAGGAAAGCATGATGAACATTTGGGTGCGTTGCCGTGGCAGGACAAGCTAATTGAGCAATTAAGAAAGCTTATGGGATACCTTAAGGTGAAGGGCAATTTTAGAGGGGATTTGGGAAAAATCTTTTTCTCCTAGAGTGTGGTCGAAGCTAGAATGCACTGCCTGGAAGGACAATAAAGGTGGGAAACTTCAGAATGTTTAAAAATGATGTGGGTGAACACTTGAAATGTCAAAAACATTCAAAGCTCTGGGCCAATACTAGAAAGGGAAATTAGTGGTGATAGGTTGGCACAGATTTGATGGGCCAAAGAGCTTCTTCTGCACTGTATTTGAAGATGACATGGCTGCAATGGAAACAGGCAAATAAAATCCCACCCTTTCTGAAAGACAGTGAACAACCAACAGGTTACTAATAGAGTTAGCTAAACCATGGAAGTTGGGAAACATTTTGTACATTTTTTTAAAATTGCCATTTAGAATATTATGTGTGAAATCAATGAAAGTTAAACTTTATTTATCATAGGCAAATCCTGTTTCATCTACTTGATTGAGTTCTTTGATAAAGTAACAGAGAAAAATGGTGAAGGTATTGATGTTGGTGCTGTGGATCTGCACTTTATGAAGCAGACATTTGATAAAGTATTATATAATAGACTCGTTAGAAAAATTAAGGTCTATGGGATGAATGGAAGTGTGAATATTAAATTGACTAAAGAACCAAAAGCAAAGAAAGTAGGGAGCAATTATTTCTTAGATTCAAGGAAGTGCATACAGTTACATTTCAGTTGGAATGTTGGCTTTAATTCTGGGCATTAGTAGAAATTTTGAAGGAGATACATTCTAGAAAGGCACTAAGAATCAGGGACTTCAGTTATGGGGAGGAAGCTGGCGTTGAATCTCCTAGAGCAGAATATAGGAGATTTGTTGGCAATGTTCAAAATGAATGGCTTTAACAGATTGAAGAAAGAGAACTCATTTTTATTTGCAGGGTTTTGAGAGCCAGAGGAAGTGGACATAATGTAATTGACTAAAAAATTAGAAGAGTTTTTTTTGACAGAGAGTTGTGATCTCAATTGCAATGCTTGCAATACAGGTAAAAAATCATTAACATTTTAAAAAAAGACTTGTTATGCTCTTGTCTGCAAATTAAATGTACGAGTTACACATAAGGATCGGTGAAACAATGATGTGTGTTCTTTATTTGAAGACACGGTTACGTACAAATAATGTTTATCAGGAGATGGTTATCACAATAGGCAATCCAATCTTATGTATTCTAAGGATAGCTTTTTAAAGGGTACATTTTAAAAAATAAATTTTAACTTTTTTTTTCAATGTGGAGTTAAGGGCTGATATCTTGACACTTTTCTCTTTTGTTCAGACTTTGTTAGGCTTGTTTACCTCCAGAACTGATCATAGTGTCATTAAGATCAAACCTTCCAAAGGTATGAAAAATCATAGCTTCTTTGATAATGAAAAGGACTCAAAAAGATAACTTCAAGGGTTTGCAACATGACTAGTTCCCATGTTTTTTTTTGGAACAATGACTCATTGCAATTACATAGGCATCATTTCGAGTTTTTAAATAAACATATTCTGGTTAAGAAAAGCTATTTTGTGTAGATTCATCAGAAAGAAATCTGAACAAGGTCATCAGAGAGGGTTCATGGCCAAGGGACCCAAGCAAGAAGGTATTCTGAAAATGCTGTTCTGTTGAAGGAGTTGATGAAACCAACAAGTACCATAACCACAGAACGAATGAGGTAAAAGAAGCCATCTTCTTCTTCTAGAACTTGCTGACATGAAAAAATACAGGAACCATCTCAGCTGTTGAATTTGACTTTAAGTTTCATTCCATTCACCTCATGAACAGAAACTCCAAGCAGCAAAATGTTTGCAGTGATCTAAACAACTGATCTTAAATTAATTCTTTTGTATTTTTAAACTGTGCATACTGTGTGAATTTTTAGTTAATAACCTAATCACTTTTACATAAATATTAACAGCAGTTGTTTTAGAGTAAATCAGTCTTAAAAAAAGATAAATATTAAATATTTGCTGCTATTTACTTTTTAAACTGAATCATTCACAATTATAAAAGTTGGCTATATAGCACAAAAACAAATTCTTAACTCCAGGACATTTGACAGAGTCCCTCTCATAAGATCATGATGATGGACAACTTATTTGTAAATTGTTAATCAAAGACTGACTAACAAGGCTTGGGATGAATACATCACATCCCATTTTGAAAAAGTATTAAGGAACAATAGTTTAAGTTACACCCTCTTAAAGATAGATGCACGTGATATCACAGAAACTTCGATAATTACTCTAGTGATAAAATAAAACAAGAGTATAGAGTGAGATGAAGAGCTGGTGAATGCACAATTGAGCAATTGGCCTTCAGCATTGTTCCATCTTATGAATTTGTTGCTATATAGTTCTGATTCTGATTTGGAGGTGCAAAATGGATGTGAACACTTAGATTGTCTCCAAAATAAAGCAAAGAGAGATTTGCACTTAAGTTAAAATATTTTGGGTTCAAATCTTATGCCAGGAATTGGCGTCAATGGGCTAAGCTAATAAAGTCCAATGCAGGACTGAGGGAATGCCCCTCTGTTGCAGGCACCATAATTTGGTTGAGAGTTGAAGCTGATACCCTATAGCCCTTTTAATTGGATGTAAAATCTCCAGAAGCATTATTGTGAAAAAGATCATGAAGTTAGCTCTTGGTGTCTGCGTCAATATTTATCAGTCAATCAACAGCAGAACAAACTGATCATCTCTTCTACTCATTGCACTTTGTAGAAGCTGGCAACACAAAAGTTGACTGCTGCGTAACAATATAACAGAGGCTACACATTCCCAAAGCATTTCATTAGCTGTAAGGAGCTTTGATGGATCCTGTAGTTTAGAAAGGTACAACATAAATGCAAGTATTTCTTAATCTAAATATTGAACATGGGATAGTGGAGGATGTGAATGGAGCAGCTAACTGGTGGTGGTATGGTGGTAGAAGCAGGTGAAAGACAAGCAGCAGTGGATTCTCCTCCATTATGCAACCTGTTTATCTTTTATTTTCAATGATTGTAATCAAAGGACTATTAGGGCAGAAATAAACGATTTGTTAGCCCCAAATTTCATCTCAGAGTTAATCAGATCATTGTCTTAGATTAGTATGAGTTGCAAACTGTCAATACACTACGGCAACCCAACCATCTCCCCATACCCTCTCGCAATCACCTCACTCCATTCTCCCCACACCATTTTCTGATAAACCGCAAATGCTATTGCATTTGAAAACATATAACTGCGGAGTGCAACCTGCAACTAATTTACAGCATAACTCCATCAGAATTATGATTCAGTGGAGGAGAAAATCATGGTTTTGTGATCCAATTTTACATGCACACCAGAAAAATGTATCTCAGTAACATTGATAAAAATCAATTTCCTATTGCAAAAATGCTCTTGAATATTCCTTCCTGCAGCAAATTCAGCATCTCAATTTCTTTTACTCATCCCCAGAGTCAATCCTTTTGGTTTTTCAATTAAAAGTCTACTTGATGAAACAGCAATTTAGTGAAGTCCTTCTATAATGTTGGAAGAGCAGTAGTTTGGAATCTAAAGGATGGATTAAGTCAAGATAGAAATAGTTGGTTGAGATTGATGCAATAAATTTTCTTGGGATAGGTCTCACTTTGGTGCTGTGACTTTACCATTTTGACAATAATCCCATTGTAAAAAAAATTATCACTATGCAAGTGAGAGAAGATCCAGAGACATTCCAGGAAAAATGTTTGTTTTCAGTTCAAAAAATTTTAATGTCTGCAATTTACGGAGATGGTAAAATCACTGGACTAGTAATCCAGAGACCCAGGCTAATGTTCAAGGGACAGGAGTTCAATTGCAACATGACATAGTGAAATTTGAATTCAATAAAATCTGAAATTAAAAGCTGGTCCAATGGTGGCCACGTAACCACTGTCAATTTTCTCCTTGTAAGAGAGAGCAGAAAACAACAAAGAGAGATTAAGAACATGATTGAGCTCTCCATACGCTTCTCAATTAATCTCAGCCTAGGAGGAGATACTGGAGAACAACTGAAACTTAGGGTGCCTGGCCTTGACTCATGATATAATGGAAATCTGTCACCTCTTTCTGAGGACTGAATTAAATAACCTGAAGATGCTGGGTATTTGATTCAGAGGGGTTGGGGCATGTGCCAAAACTTGGGAGGAACGCGTCATCACAGTGAGGCACAGATGGGAGCACCAGACCCCCTCCATTGTGAGTAAAAACCTGGACATCAGGTGTTAGGTACACTCAGTGTTATTGTACATGGCACAGGTCCGGCCTATTCCCTGAGCATCTGCTGCTGCAGTCACCAGGGCCATCTTTCATTTCATTTGAAGGTCAAAGATGGACTGAGTGTGAAGGGACATTAAGTGCAAAGAGCTGGACAAAGGAGGGGGGTAAAATACCCAATGCTATCCTCACGCTGATGGCCATCTTTGCGTGTGTGGCTGTGTCAAGCTGTGTGTAGATCCTCAGTACACAAGCACCGAGTGTCACTACTTACTGAAGTTCTATCTGTCACTAGTGTTGTGAAGGATAGGTTTGGCCTTGTCACCGTGGAATGCTCAAATTTGTGAAGAAAAACACCTTAGGCCACAAGTCCATCATGCAGTGGTCAGCACATAACACCCTCAAGATCCTTTGGTAAAAGGAGATTGTGGATCTTGTCATAGAATCATACAGCATGGAAACAGACAACTTAGTCCAACTGGTCCATGCCGAACATAATGCCAAACTAAAGTAATCCTAACTCCCTGGTCCTGGCCTTTATCCCTCCAAACTGCTCCTTTTCATATATCCAACCAAATGTCTTTTAGATGTTGTAATTTTACCTACATCCACCACTTCAGCAGTAAGTTTATTCCACATGCGAAACATCCTCTGTGTAAAAAAATTGCCCCTTATGTCTTTTTAAGTATCTCTTCTTACCTTAAAAATGTCTTGATTTTTCCCAACTTGGGAAAAAGACAACAAACATCAATTCTATCTACAGCTCTCATTATTCTATAGACTTCTATCACGTTGCTCTCCCCGTTAAGCTCCAGCGAAAAAAAATCCCAGCCTATTCAGACTTTTCTAAAACTCAAACCTTCCATACCTGGCAACATCCTGGTAAGTCTCTCCTTAACCATCTCCAACTTGACAATATCCTTCCCATAACTGGGCAACTAGGACTGTACTCAGTATTCCAGAAGAGGTCTCACGAATGTACTGCAAAACCTCAGCATAACATCCCAACTCGTACACCTAAAGGATTGAGCAATGAAGGCAAGCATGCCAAATGCCTTTTTAATCATCCTGTCTATATGTGACGCAAACTTTAAAGAATTATGTAACTGGACCCTAGGTCCCTCTGTTCTACAACAGTACTCAAGGCCCTACCACTAATTGTATAAGCCCTACCTTTGTTTGCTGTACCAAAATGCAATACCTTGCATTTGTCCAGATTGAACTCCATTTGCCATTTTTCAGCCCATTGACTCATTTGATCAAGATCCCTTTGTAAACTAAAATAACCTTTTTCACTGTCTACAAAGCCACACATTTTGGTGTCATCCGCAAACTTACTAACCATGCCTTCCATATTTTCATCCAAATCATTTATATAAATGACGAAAGAGGACCTTTTTTTTTATCAGAGATAGACAATTTGGTTCAATTGAATCTCTTAATCAATCAAAGAGTGGAGGGGCATTCTCGAGAGGGCAATCAGGAAGGCACAGAGGAGGTATAAGATAACATTGGTAGATAAGGTTAAGGATAATCCAAAGAGATTCCACAAATACATTAAGGCCAATGGGGTAATGAGAGAGAGGATTGGGCCTCTTAAAGAGCAAGGAGGTTATCAGGATATCAGGTTACCAGGAGATGTGCAGACTGTCAAAGTCATTTGGCAGAGTGCCTCATCACCAGAACTTTCCAATACATACCAGGACATTGCTTGGTTGTTGGTGAGAGGGGCTTTGTCTGTGAGAGACTTCATGCATATCCAGACTCTCTGCACCACCTCATGCTGCCCTTAAAATGGCTCTGAAAGGGAAGAGACTGTCACACATCTTCTTGTGGGATGTGCCTATGCAAAGGAAGTCTGGAAGAAATGCAATGGTTTTTGTTGAGGTATGTCCTGAGCAGCTCTGTGACATGGGACTCTGTGCTCAATGGTCTGTTCTCCAGGGCGCACACCTAGGCAAACATTGACTGTGCCTGGAGGACCATCAATGTAGTAAAAGACGATCTTTCGTCTACCCGAAACTTGCTGATGTTCCAATTGAAAGAGTTGGCCCCAACAGCAATATGCAGACTGGCACATTCCAAGGTCCAGGACTACATGCTGACAGATGTAGTAAAGGTTGAGGCAGCTGCCACCAAGTCACAGCAAGAAAAGACCACTGTGTAATGTCCTTCTGCCAAATCATAACTGGGGGCCCATTCAGTTACTGGGCATTGCTGATGCCTCGACTAAATTCCATAAAATTAATTGCAAATAAGAGAAAGGGGAACACCAATGTTCATTTTAATCTCTGTAAATAAGCAGAGTATAGATCTGAATGGTTTCAATAACTGTGTATGTACCTAAAGATTCCCTTCCATGAATTACATGAACAAATAAGTGAATGAATAAAAACACACAGCTGGGACCCCCAATACTTAGGGTAGGCGATAGCCTAGTGATATTATTGCTAGACAATTATTTCAGGCAACCCAGCAAATGTTCTGGTGACCCAGGTTCAAATCCCACCATGGTAGAATTTGAATTCAATTTCATAAAACGATCTGAAATTAAGAATATATTGATCACCATTAAATCATTGCCGATTGTTGGAAAACCCATCTGGTTCACTAATGTCCTTCAGAGAAAGAAATTTGTCATCGTCACCTGCTCTGACATACATGAGACTTCAGACCCACATCAATGTAATCGGCTTTCAGTTGCCCTCTGAAATGGCGTAGCAAGCCATTCAGTTGTACCAATCACTACAAAGCCTCAAAGAAATGAAACCATACGGATCACCTGGCATCAACCTGAGAAAATGGCAGAAACAGGCCTGTTGACCCTGAAAAGTTGTCCTCTGGGGACTAGTGCAAAATTTGGGAGAGTGAGCGCAGACGTAGCAATTCAAGACTGGGCATCCATGAGGTGCCGTGGGCCATCAACAGCAGCAGAATTGTACTCCAATACAATCTATAACCTCATGGCCCAGCATATCCCTCACTCAGCCACTACCATCAAGCCAGCAGATCAACCCTGGTTCAATGAAAGTGCAGGAGTGCATGCTAGGAGCAGCATTAGGCAGACCTAAAGATGAGTTGTCAACCTGGTAAAGCTACCAAACATGACAACTTGCGGCCAAACAGCAAATGCAACAAGTGATAGACAGAGCTAAGTGATTCCCACAGCCAAATGGATCAGATCTAAGCTCTGCAGTCCTGCTATATAGAGTTGTGAATGATGATGGACAATTAAACAACTCACTAGAGGAGGAGGCTCCACAAATATTCCCATTCTCAATAATGGAAGAGCCCAGCACATCAGTGCAAAAGATAAGGTTGAAGGATTTGCTGCAATCTTCAGCCAGAAGTGCTGAGTAGATGATCAATCTTGGCCTCCTCCAGTCGCCCCCAGCATTACACATACCAACTTTCAACCAATTCAATTCAGTCCATATGATATCAAAAAATGGTTGGAGACACCGGATACCACAAGGGCTAGGGGCCCTGACAACATTCTGGCAATACTGCTGAAGGCTTGAGCTCCTGGAATTGCTGCTCCCCTAGCCAGCTGTTCCAGTACAATTACAACACCTAGCAATGTGGAAAATTGCCCAGGTATGTGTTGTACACAAAAAGCGGGGCAAATTCAACTCAGCCAATTACCAATCGGCCTCCTCTCAAAAATCAATAAAGTGATGGAAGGTGTTATCAACAGTGCTATCAAGCCCATTGACACCCATTTTGGGTTCTGCCAGGGCGTCTCAGCTCCTGACCTCATTACAGCCTTGGTTCAAAATGGACAAAAGAGCTGAATTTCAGAGGTGACATGAGAGTGACAGCCCTTAACATCAAAGCTGTTTTCGACCATATGTAGTATCAAGGAGCTTTCGTAAAACTGGAATCAAGGGGTACCGGGAGCAAACTCTTTGGTGGTTGGAGTCACACCTGACACAGAAGAAGATTATTGTCATTGCTGGAGGTCAATCATCTCATCTCCAGGACTTCTCTGCAGGAACTCATCAGGGTAGTGTTTTCAGCCCAACTACCTTCAACAGCTTCATCAATGACCTTCTCTCCATCATTAGGTCAGAAGTGGGGAAGTTCCCTGATGATTGCACAATGTTCAACTCCATTCATGACTCCTCAAATACTGAAGCAGTCCGTGTTGAAATGCAACATGATTTGGACAATGTCCAGACTTGGACTGATGAATGGCAAGTGACAGTTGTGCCACACAAATGCCAGGCTATGACCATTGCAAATAAGAGACAATCTAACCACTACTCCTTGACATTCAATTGTGTTACTATCACTGAATTCCCTACTATCAACATCGTAGGGGTTATCATTGACCAGAAACTCAACTGGGCTCACCACATAAATACAGTGGCTACAAAAGCAGGTCACACACTAGGAATATTGTGATGAGTAACTCACTTCTTTACTCGTCAAAATCTGTCCACTATCCACGTGGCAGAAGTCAGGAGTGTGATGCAATATGCCCCACTTGCATTGATGAATGTATCCCCAACAACACTCAGGAAGCTCAATTCCATCCAGGACAAAACAGCCTGCTTGATTGGCACTGTATCTACAAGCATCCATTCCCACTACTACCAGGGCACAGTGTCAGCAGTGTGTGCTATCTACAAGATGCACTGCAGAAATTCACTAAAAGGCCATTAGACAGCACCTTCCAAACCCACAACCACTTTGATCTAGAAGGATGAGGGCAGCAGATATATGGGAATACCACCACCTTCAAATTCCCCTCAAAGCCACTCACCATCTTGACTTGGAAATATATCACCATTATTTCATTGTTGCAGGGTCAAAATCCTGGAATTGCCTCTCTAATGGTGTTGTGGGTCAACCTACAACACGTGGACTGCAGCAGTTCAAGAAGGCAGCTCGGCACCACCATGTCAAGGGCAACTGGGGATGGGCAATAGATGCTGGTCAGCCACTGATGCCCCGCATCCCACAAATGAAAGAAAAATGAAACACTTAGAAATTTTGTATTGATATCAACAGCCATTGAAACAAAATCATGCACAGAATGATAACTTCACCACTCTTGTTTCACAGTGCTCATTTGCATCTGTAAATTCTCATCAGGCCCTCAGACATCCTAGTCAGTCACAATGATAGTGCATCCTCAGAGGATTTTGAGACAAGACAGCATCTCAAATTGAGATTGGTGAGAAAGAATCTTGGGTTTTCACATGTTGATTCACACATTGAGAAAAGCAGATGGTGGATTCAAAAATTCCATTCGTGGGCTGTTCATGTCAAAGAGCGCAGGATGCTCCAAGCTCTGATGAGTTGGATGCAGAGTCTTTCATTAAATATTGGCTACCACCTTTTTGAGCTGCAGTGAAGATTCTCTGATGCATCAACAAATTATGCAGCACATGAAATGGCATGGATACAGGTTTAGCCTTACCTCAAGCCTGAGTGGCATTTCATTACAGGGCACTGTGTTACTGTCTTCTTCCACAGACATGCGTGGGACATACCATTATACATTATTTTTGCCATTGATTTGCACATTCTGAATGCTAGCTTAAAAAAAACTGGCACATGTTACTCGAAGAACAAAAACAGAAGTTGCCAGAAAAGCCGGCAGCCCTGGCAGCATCTGTGAAGAAAACAAAAACAGAGTTAACATTTTGGGTCCGGTGACCCTTCCTCAGAGCCCCTTCGTTCCAAAAGATTATGTTCAGACTACGGGCAGGCAGGGGAAAAAATATATAGATATTTACAACCAAAAGACCAGTAGGAATTTTGAAGAGTAAAATTGAGAATTAATTAAATGAAAGAGGTGCAGGGCCAGACAATATGTTGTAGCTGCATGATGTGGGACCTAGTGGACCACATTTTGGGTTGCAGTGACCATATCTGTAGCAAATGTTGGTTGCTTAAGGATCTTCAGCTCAGACTTGATGAGCTGGAGTCTGCGTTTCAAATACTGCGACACTTCAGGAAGGGGGAGTTACCTGGATGCTTTGTTTCAAGAGGCAGTCACAACCCTTAGATTAACTACCTCAAATTTGGTCAATGATCAGGGACAGGAGGGAGTGACTGCTAATGAAGCAGGCAGAGGGAAACAAGAGGTAGTTTTGAAGGAAGCCAGCCCTTGAGCTTGTCTGACAGGTTTGTGATTCTTGCTTCCCGTGTGGGCTGTAGAGAGGGTGGGCAAACTGATAATAGCACCCTAGTACAGGGAGCCACTCCAGAGGGAACAGCAAAGAGAAATGTGGTTGTAATCAGGACTATTTAGTCAGGAGAATGGATACTGGTTAGGTTGGAGAGTCCCAAAGGCTATGTTGCATGCCTGGTTTATGGCATCAGGGTATCTCATCTGGGCTATAGAAGAGCTTGGAATGGCAGTGGAAAGATCCAGATGGCATTGTCCATGTAGGTACCGATGATATGGGTAGAAAGAAGAATGAAGCTCTGCTGAAGAAATATGAACAGCGATGGACTAAATTAAAAAGCAGAACCAAAAAAGGTAATCTCTAGATTACTGCCAAAGCTATGAACTAATTGGCATAAAATCAACAAGAATAAAGGGGAAAATGTATGGTCAAAGGTTACTGTGGGACAAATACGTTCAAATTTGTGGAACGTTGGCATCAATACTGGGGAAGGAGGGAAATGTTCCAACAGGGTCCATTTGAATCATGTTAGAACCAGTGTCCTGGTAAATCACATAAACTATGGCTGTAGTTTAGGCTTTAAACTAAGCAGTGGGTTCAACTGCATGGAAAATTATGGAAAAAATTAAAGGGCAAAAGGGCTCTATTGAGGTTATTAAAGAATCCGAAGCAAGTAATTGGACAGAGCATATGGAAACACTTAGGAATCTAACTTTAGGCACAATAGACAAAGGGGTAACAATGAGAAGTGGACAGTCAATGTGGAATTCAGGGCATTGTGTTTAAATGCATGCAGCATACCAAACAAGATAAATGAGCACGTAGCCCAGACTGAAATTGACGGATACAATGTTGTGGTTTCACACACACATAGCTGCAAAGGGATCAGGACTGGAAACGAAACATCCAAGTATTAGAGGTCTATCAGAAGGAGAGGCAGGTGGGCAGAGAGGGTGATGTTATTTTGATTTAAATAAATGAAATTAAATCAATATCAAGAAATGATAGTCAGAAGGTAAAAAAATCTATGTGAGTAGATTGAGAAATTGCAAGGGAGAAAAGACTTTGATCGGAGTTATTTATAGGTTTCCTGGCAGTAGTTGGATGTGTGGAACACAAGAGATGGAAAAGGTATGTAAGAAAAGCATGATTAAAATTATCATGGTGACTTCAATATGTAGGTGGACTGGGAAAAGCAGATGATATGCATACCAAGAAAAGAAATTCTGGAATGGCTACAAGATGCTTTTCTTGAAGCAGCTGTTTTTCTTGGTACAGCCCTCTAGAGAATAGGCAATTCTGGATTTAGGATATATAATGAGGCAAACTTGATTAGGAAGCTTAAGGTCAAGGAACCCATAGGAATAGTTGATCTGAACGAATAAATGCAGGTTGTGAGTGAGTGTAGAAGGATGAGATAAGGGTGGGGGGGGGGGTGAGGATCTCATTGAAACTTTCCAGAATGATGAGAAACTTGGATAGAGTGAATGTGGAGAAGACATTTCCAAAAGTAAGAGAGACTAGAATCCAAGGGAACAGCCTCAGAGTGAAGGGATGACTCTTTAGAACTGACATGAGGAAGAATTTCTTCATTCAGAAGGTTGTATACCTGTGGAACTCACTTTTGTTGAAGACTATGGAGGCCAAGTCATTAAGATAGAATGATAGGTTCTTCATCTCAGTCCCTTAGGGATCAAGTGCTCCAAGGAGAAGGCAGGAGAATATGATTGAGAAACACATCAACCATGATCGAATAGCAGTGTATATTTGATGGGCAGAATGTCCTAATTATGCTGCAATATCTTATGTCTTTATATACACAAATCCTTTTACCATAAAGACTAACATTCCAGTTACCTTCTTAATTGTTTGCTGCACCTGTTTACTAACTTTCAGTGACTTGTGAACATGGACACATAAGTTCCTGTGTCATCAACACTTTCTAATCTCTTATTATTTATGAAATATGCTGAAGTTTACTGCCTCCCATAAGAGAGAACAATCTCAAACATACCCAACTTATATTCTATCTGCCATGATTTTGCCTATCCAGTAACAGATATGAATATCCAAACATTTATTTTTGGGGAAAACTGATCACAACACCAGCCACAGTAAAGAAAGCAATAATGATCAGGCAATACTCTTTATCTTGAGGGAGTGCAGCGATGGCTTACCAGGCTGATTTTGAGGATGGTAGTACTGATGTATGAAGTTGAGCGAGGTTAAAATTGTTTTTGCTGGATTTTAGACAAATGATGGGGGTTCTCAAGAATTTTAGAATCCCTACAGTGTGGAAACAGGTCCTTCAGCCCAACAAGTCCACACCAACTCTTAGAGCATCACACCCAGACCCATCCCCCTATAACCCACCTCATCTGCTCATCAGTGAACATTACGGTCATTTGGCATGGCCAATCCACTTAGACTGCACATCGTTGGACTGTGGGAGGAAATCAGACCCTCTGGCAGCACGGTGGCTTAGTGGTTAGCACTGCAGCCTCACAGCGCCAGGGACCCAGGTTCAATTCCAGCCTCAGGCAACTGACTGTGCGGAGTTTGTACATTCTCCCCGTGTCTGCGTGGGGTTTCTCTGGGTGCTCCGGCGTCCTCCCACAGTCCAAAGATGTGCGGGCTAGGTGGATTGGCCATGCTCAATTACCTGTAGTGCTCAGGGGTGTGTGGGTTATAGGGGTTGGGTCTGGGTGGGATGCTCCGAAGGGCGCTGTAGACTTGTTGGGCTGAAGGACCTGTTTCCACTCTGTAGGGAATCTAACCTTAAAAAAAAACACAGACACAGGGAGAAGGTGCAAACTCCACAGAAACAGTCACCCGAGGGTGGAATAGAACCTGGATCCCTGGCACTGTGAGGCAGCATTGCTAACTACCGAGCCACTGTGCCACCCCATCCCAAGTGGGTAAGCAGGCCATTCAGCCCATCAAGTTCATACTGACCCTCCAAAAAGCATTCCACCCAGACCAATCCTATCCCTGTAGCCCTGTATTTCCCATGGTTCATCCATATAGCCCTCACATCCCTGAACAGTCTGGGCAATTTAGTGTGGCCAATCCACCTAGCCTACACATCTTTGGACTGTGGGAGGAGACCAGAGCACCTGGAGGAAATGCACACAGACACAGGGGGAATGTACAAACTCCACACAGATAGTCACCCAAGGGTGAAATAAAACCTGGATTCCTGCCGCTGTGAGGCTGCAATGCTAACTACTGAGCCATTGTGTTGCCCCAACACAGTTATCTATATTTAGTTCCAGGATCTAGCTTGGCCTTTGGAACTTATAAAATTCTAACAGGACTAGACAGGATAGATACAGGAGGATGTTCCTGATGGTGGGTGAGTCCAGAACCAAGGGCCACATGAGGATTCAAGACAGGTGATTTAGGATGAAGATGAGGAGAAATGTCTTCACCTAAAGAGTGATGAGCCCGTGGAATTCATTATTACAGGAAGTAGTTGATGGCAAATCAATTAAATGTATTCAAAAGACAACTAGATATAGCACTTGGGATGGATGGGATTAAATGTTATAGGGAGAAAGCAAGATTAGGCTATTGGGTGGATGATCAGTTATGACTGTGAAGAATGACAGAGAAGGCTCGAAGGGCTGAATGGCCTCCTCCTGCTCCTGTCTTCTATGTTTCTATACCTCCATATTTCAGCTAGTGGGTGGCCTCAAAACCCAGGACAGAGTCAACTTCTGATTAATAAAATTGCAGGCCGAGCAGTTTAATGTAAATCTCACATTAAAAGGATATTTGAGAAAAAAACATTTCAAATTATAAAAGTATTTTTATTCTCTGAAATGTGCATGCATAATCAAATGATATTTAACAGCATCATTAGGCATACAACTTTGTTTGCCTTATGACTACTGTTCAAGACTCAGTAAAAACTGCACACTTACAATTTATTTAACTGAAAAGGAAAGCCGAAGCGTGCCTTTGTGTATGTTGAATTGGTTGAAACGAGATTAGCTCCCATTAAAATCTCAAAGCATTTGATGAAATGTTTTTTGTAACAGTAAGTTTCACAGATACCATGGATGGAGTATCTGGCCATAGACAAAGAACCTCTTTGACTATTTGCAGAATCAAATGCAGCCCTGCCTGTCTGTATCACTCTAAGCTGTAAACTGAAGATTATAAATTTCAATGAGTTTTTCATTCTCATATAATGCTACATTGCAACCAAAAATTATTGGACAGAATTTTAATCAAACTCATGTCAATTGGGTGGAATGTCAATTTTAGGCACTGCTCATTTTTAGTCTCTGCACCTGTTCTGTCCATTTCAATTTGTTTTCCAACGGAAATTTATGTTAAAATTATCCCAAAGTCTTTCTGCAATGTTGGAGGGAAACTTACTATAGGTGACCTTTTGTATGGGGGAAAATTCAAAGAAGGGTGTAAGTTTTATGAAACTTATATCTATTCACTCGTAGGATGTGGGAGTCTCTATCTGTGCTCATCCCTATTGCATGCCCTTCAGAAAATGGAACTCATTGCTGCAGAACACTGTGGCTGATGGGCATTTCAACTCCACTTCCCTGCACTCTCCCTGTAGCCCTTGATTCCTTGTCAGATCAAGAATTTGTCGATCTCTGCCTTGAAGGCATCTAACATTGACTATGTTTAAGACAGAGATAGATAGATTCTTGATTGGTGAGAGGATCAAGGGCTACAGGGAGTAAATGGGAGAATGGTATTGAGAAATGTATGAGGCATAATCGAATGGTGGAATGGATTTGAAGGGCCAAATGTCCGAAATGTAATTCTATGTCTTATGGTTTTGTAGTCTTATTTGAGGGGCACAGTTGTTACTTTTCACTTTTCAGCCCAAACATAGATCTTGGCCAAACCTTATTATTTTGGACAAGATGATTCAGCATCTGAGGAGTCATGACTGGAGCTGAACATTGTTCAATCACCATTAATGTCCCCACTTTTAATCTTATAGTGGAGGGAAAGTCATTGATAAAACAAATGAAGATGGTTGGGCCAAGCTATTCTAAGAAACTCGTGGAGAGATATCTTGGAGCTCAGATGAATGACATCCAACAGTCACAACCATTTTCCTGTATAACTTCCATTGTTTCATTTTATAAGTTGTTGCATTTATATAGTCTGATGGTTGTTAGAATGTATGGTCTACATATTTAGCAACACAGCAGAGTGAAATTTATCAAGCACATTCTTTATTTGTGTTGTGGCAAAAAATCCTGTTTGCCCTGATAGCAACATTCATTTGGATGAAGGATATCACTCATGCTACTGCTGCATACTAGCAGCAGGAAATAGCGAGGTTCAATTGTTGCTCAAATTTTGAGACATTCTATACTTTCAGGATAATTTGTGATTGACTGTGTACTTTCAGGACTAGAAGTAACATCTTTAGACTCACTAATGAGATTGCACAGTAGACAATGAGCTATAGTCTAATTGGGGTGCTATTAACACACAGGTCAGATTTGGTGTATCAAATTTGTACAGTGAGCAACCGATTTGAGTCTATTTACAAGATTGCCAATAAGAACAGTCTTGTTGTGTCCATAGTGGATCAAATCAAACAGCATGCTCCTTTGGCTGTTCACAACAGATAGACTATAGATCATACTGCACCATGCCAAGGTTGCAAAACTCAGAATATTTTGTTCAACAATAGATATAACTTCTTGACTGGACAATAGTTACTGAACAATCCTGAATGTACCAAGAATTAAACTAACGACATATTTAAGATTATCTGTGCAGCTCACCATGTGTCTCACCTGCATTTACTTGAAGCATTTTATATTAACATGCAGGATTCTGTTATCCTTTGAAAACATAAAAAGAAAGTCCAGGGATTCTATCACTTTGAATAAACAAAAGCTTGGTAGACAATTATCCTGATGGTCATTCCCATGGAAATACCTTGACCAATCAGAGAGAAGACCATAAGACCATAAGACATAGGAGTGGAAGTAAGGCCATTCGGCCCATCAAGTCCACTCCGCCATTTAAATCATGGCTGATGGGCATTTCAACTCCACTTCCCTGCACTCTCCCCGTAGCCCTTGATTCCTTGTCAGATCAAGAATTTGTCGATCTCTGCCTTGAAGGCATCCAACGTCCCGGCCTCCACTGCACTCCATGGCAATGAATTCCACAAGCCCACCACTCTCTGGCTGAAGAAATGTCATCTCATTTCTATTTTAAATTTACAATCTCTAATTTTAAGGTTGTGCGCTCAGGTCCTAGTCTCCCCGCCTAACTTCCTAGCGTCCACCCCTTCTAAGCCATACATTATCTTGTAAGTTTCTATTAGATATCCCCTGAACCTTCTAAACTCTAATGAGAACAATCCTAGGATCCTTAGCCGTTCATCATATGTTAAACCTACCATTCCAGGGATCATCTCCGCTGGACACACTCCAGGGCTAGTATGTCCTTCCTGAGGTGTGGGGCCCAAAATTGGATACGGTATTCTAAATGGGGCCTAACTAGAGCTTTACAAAGTCTCAGAAGCACATCACTGCTTTTATATTCCAATCCTCTTGAGATAAACGACAACATTATATTCGCTTTCTTAATCACGGACTCTACTTGCAAGTTAACTTTTAGAGAATCCTGGACCAACACTCCCAGATCCCTTTGCACTTCTGCTTTATGAATTTTCTCACCATTTAGAAAATAGCCCATGCCCGTACTCTTTTTTCCAAAGTGCAAAACCTCGCATTTGCTCACGTTGAATTTCATCAGCAATTTCCTGGACCACTCTCCTAAACTGTCTAAATCTTTCTGCAGCTTCCCCACCTTCTCAGCACTACCTGCCTGTCCACCCATCTTCGTATCATCAGCAAACTTCGCCAGAATGCCCCCGTCCCTTCATCCAGATCATTAATATAGAAGATGAACAGCTGCGCTCCCAACACTGAGTCCTGCAGGACACCACTCATCACCGGTTGCCATTCCGAAAAAGAGCCTTTTATCTGAACTGTCTGCCTTCTGTCAGACAGCCAATCCTCAATCCAAGCCAGTAGCTCACCTCAAACACCATGGGCCCTCACCTTGCTCAGCAGCCTCCCATGAGGCACCGTATCATAGGCCTTTTAGAAGTCTAGATAGATAACATCTACTGGATTTCCCTGGTCGAACATACTTGTTACCTCTTCAAAGATTTATGACTTGATATGACTTGTCTTTTTTTGAATTTAAACAATAGCCTGAGGATATCTGTTCCCTGCTGAAAATGATCAAATTCCACTTACCAACTAATTAGCACTTTCTTTTTTGCAGCATAAATTAGTTAACTCTTAGAACTCGGCATTCTTGCACTTGTCCTGATGAATGCAAGACAAAAAGTTTGCGGAGTATCTGTTCTTTCAACAATTCTCAAACCCGTTATAGTTTTCTTTTAAGGATTTCTTATGGGTCAAGAGGAGCAGAAAAGTTTCTTCTCATCCTTGGAAGGTAACTTTGTCCTCCCCCTACCATAACTTAGCCTCCGAATAGACATGCTAAACCTGTAATCTCAGTTTACCTTGCTAGCGAGATGGATTTCATGTAGACTGAAAGTAGATTTAGCCCTAATTTCACCACATCTTTTTTTCCCAACCACCAGTAGTGACATCACTTACCAGTTTTGGCAGGGTTAACGTCAACAAATGTAAGTGATGTCTGAGACTTAAAATCTCCTCGATTATTTTGCAGTTCTGGAATAGGACAGTTCACCACCAGCTTCAAGATGAGGGCGGCACGGTGGCCCAGTGGTTAGCACTGCAGTCTCACAGCGCCAGGGACCCAGGTTCGATTCCAGCTTGGGTAACTGTCGTGAGGAGTTTGCACATTTTCCCCATGTCTGCGCAGGTTTCCTCCGGGTGCTCCGATTTCCTCCCACAGTCCAAAGATGCGCAGGCTAAGTGAATTGGCCATGCTAAATTGCCCATAGTGTTCGGGGGTGTGTGGTTTATAGGGGAATGGGTCTGGTCGGGATGCTTCAAGGGGTGGTGTGGACTTGTAGGGCCGAAGAGCCTGTTTCCACACTGTAGGGAATCTAATCTAATCCTGGTTTTCCTAACATTTTTAAAAAAATATTCACTCACGGGATGTTGGAGTCACTGGGTGGGTCTGCATTGTCCCTGCCTGCCTTTGAGAAGGTAGTGGTGAGCTGTTTTCTTGAACCGCTTTAGCCCAATGTGCTGTAAGTAGACCCACAATGCTTTTAGGGAGCGAATTCCAAGACTTTGACATAGCAACAGTGAAGGAACAATGATGTGTTTCCAAGTCAGGATGGTGAGTGGCTTGTAAGGGAACATACAGTGTTTTTATTGTTGCTCTTGTCTTTCTGCATTGCAGTGATCGTCGGTTTGGAAGGTGCTGACTAAGGATCTTTGGTGAATTCCATTAGTGCATCTTCTAGATGCACTACATATTGCTGATACTTTTCAGTGGTGAAGCAACTGAATCTTTGTGGATTTGGTGCTAATAAAGTGTGTTGCTTTGCCCTGGAGGATGTCAAGCTTCTTGACTGTTGTTGGAACTGCATTCATCTAGGCAAGTCAGAAGCATTCTATCACACTCCTGACTTGTCCCTTATAGATGGTGGACAGGCTTTCAGGAGAAATGAGGTAATTTATTCACTGCAAGATTCCTAGTCTGTGATCTGCTCTTGAAATTATTGTTTTTACATGATAAATCCAGTTCAGCATCCGATCAATGGTCACCCCAGGGTGGGGAATGACTTGAGCTGTAAAAAATATTAATTTTTCCCCCAAAATTTGATTTTGAAACCACTGCACAAGTTAAATATGACATTTCATTTTCCAAACTAGATTTGTTCAATATTTATCGCTAATTTATTTTTTCACATGGTCATTTATGATATTAAGCTTCATTAAAAGTAATAACAACTTTTTGGTCCTTCTTTCTATAGTCATAGTGATGAACATTTTTAAGACACATTTGACATTTGACACATTTAACTTCCTACTCAGCAGATTATAAAGCTTGTCTCAGTAAAGCCCATCAAATGTTTAATTAGTAATGGATTATAGGGTTGTCAGGAGCGAGCAGGGAAATGGAGTTAAAATTGGGATGAGATCAGACATGATCGTATTAATTGGAG
Source organism: Stegostoma tigrinum (assembly GCF_030684315.1). Taxonomy (NCBI): domain Eukaryota; kingdom Metazoa; phylum Chordata; class Chondrichthyes; order Orectolobiformes; family Stegostomatidae; genus Stegostoma; species Stegostoma tigrinum. The sequence continues at coordinate 58,597,016 of NC_081358.1, read as the reverse complement.
GAGTAGGCTCAAGTGGCTGAACTGCCTGTTCGTGCTTTTTTTTTGTTTTCTTACGTTTACCTTGTGGAGTTAAGGAGAAAACGAGAGCTGGACATACCAAAGGAGTCTTGAAAACAAATTTCAGGATTTAGGACATGAACAGTTGAGAAGACAGGATGTCACTGTTTGGCCAAAGGGAAAGAGAATGTGTCAAAGATTAGAGTTAGAGTAACTCAGAGTTCATATAAGGTATATTAGAGTTAGAAAAATTCCTGAGTGAGGTCAAGGATTTCAGCACAAGATGAGAATTTAAAATTGGAGAACTTTGAGGTCCAGATCAGTCATCAAAAAGAGATGTAATAGGTAAATGAGTCTGGCAATACAAGATAGGATATAAAGAGAAGGGTTTTAGATAGGCTGAAATTTTGGAAATGGATATGTTGGGAGTCGGACCAAGATTCTAAACAAGTCTGGAAGGGGCATTCTACCTGCAGATGAGCAGAAGGCAGCTGATGTTCTGGAAGTGGAAATAATAAACTTTGGGTTGGGAAGGATCTGTGAATCTTTTAATATTAATTCGAGTCTTCATGAAGTTTCATTGCTTAATGAAAAACATAGATAAGTTTATTTCCTGTTAATTGTTGGCAATTGCACCAAATTCCAATTATTCCCAGGGAAAAGAGTTTCTGCTGAATTTACACATTGATTTCATTTATGGATGACATTCTTTGCTCTTCTACATAAATGGAAATATTGGACTAGATGTCATTCCCTTGATGATGATCCTGCCAGAAGCATTGGGATATTGCAACAAAATCCATATGGTCAACAGAAACTTGCTAAACTGTAATGGAAGCTTGTCAAAATCAAATTAAAAGGTTACATTCAGGAGAGCAGTAATGATTCACCCCATCACCTGCTGAGACCACTAGGTCCACAAGTCTCTATAATGCTTGAGGAATCTGCATGTTTCTTCACCATAGACACCAGAACACAGATTTAACCCCACTTCCAATCAACACACACACACACACACACACACACACACACACACACACACACACACACACACACATGCATATGTGCATACGTCTACTTTGAATATTAAGTTTGTCATCTCTGGCTATACCCATTTCGGTTTCATCTGCTGGTGATGTCGGCAGGTGTGGTTTGAATCTTCTTTTTATGTTCTATCTTCCCTCATCTGTCAACTTAATACGGTCTTGATGAGCCATGAATTAGAAAAGGGAATCCTTTGAAATTGATATAATCGATATCACCTCGAATGATCTAGTAGGAACTGTCACTGCAAAAATGTATAAAATTCATACAGCATATCCTGACCCAATGAAAAAAGCAAATCCCCTCAAGCTGTCATTCATTATAAAAATAAGGCAATGACTATTCAGCAATTATACATCCTTTAATTGCCTCTTAAAATCATCAATCCAACTGTAAAGTTAATCTCTTCCAATTTAACTGGTTCTGTAGCTTTTGAACCTCAGAAAAGCATTCATAATTATCCAAGTTGTGGGATGTGTAAACAGTTGAGCCAACTGAAATTTCAAAAAGTGCTGGTCTCTTTTGTGAGTTGCATTCAATATCAAAGACGTTCAGATGTTTACTTATTTATTTGCAAAATAAATTATCACATTCTATTACCTTTCCTAATTTTTCTGTATTTCTGTCACAGTTGGCAATTCATGAACCTTCAGAAAAATCTGCTGAAGAGTCCTGAACATTGCAATAGATAGGTTTCAAATGTTTTGACAGTTAAAAATGTAATATTTAATGCTATAGTATGAATTAGATGTGTTTTTGCTGCAGCAATATCACATGGCTTTATTTGCAAATGTATGTGACACTATATTTGTCAGCATTATATAAGTGTTGAGATGCAGTAAAGTGTCTTTCCCATTGGGAATAGTATTATTGTGCATTGAGAACTGAAGGAAACATGCTTAGCAAGTTTTGTGTCATGACCTAAATGTCAACAACCCTGTATATTTGAATTACAATTAATAACAGCAGTGGACTCACTATTGAACCTTGTGGAATCCAATTTCCATGTTTCTATCACTGCTCTTTACCTCTGCTTTTAGATTTTTAAAAAAAATTTATGACCTGCTCTCTTTCCGTTCTGCAAATTTAATCGTATTTTTGCATGTTATGCCCTAACTCGTTAATTTATTATGTGGAACTCAATTGAAGGTGTGCACTTTGGATACTTTGACTAGCATATGTATTAAAAAGCACTTTACCAGTTACTCTTGTTGCTGAGGCTGACAAAGGTTCAACATAATTTTATTAACAAATTATTCGTTATTAAAAACTCCATGTGAAATTTTCCTAAATTTCCACAGCATTTGCTGTCTATCTAGGTCTATCCATCTGAGAAAGGATATTACCTGCAACAATCCACATGTTTGAGCTAAGCCACTGGAATTTCCCTCCTCTGACATAGGGCTAGCTCACTTCTATGAATGTGGATCTCTCATGCCAGGGAAGATTTTTGCCTGATTATTCTTGAGTTGCTGCATAGTTTTCCACTGCAAAGTCATCTCTGAGAAGGATGGCACCTTCCAAGTGTACGTTTTTGCCCCCAGCACTGGAGACTTCCCAAATGTTCTGCGGCTTTTGGTCAATGGCATAATGAGCAGAGTTCAAAGTATCCTATGGTATTGCTGCAATGCCCTTTGCTGTTATTACACCAAACAGGTATAAAGTGTATACCCCCATGCATTGGTTGAATGTCTAGGTTCCAGAAAGTTTAACTGATACCTCTCCAATACACAATTCGTGGAATGGTTCATCATGAATCTTTCTGACATCTTTGATTTTAGCTTCTACTTTTACCAGTAGCCAATGGCTACTGGCTGTTGTTTGATTTAGTTTGGTCAATCTTCTGTCAGGCCAAAGTTCTCCATCTGTGGTTTAATTTAAAATGTCCAAGTTTGGGCCCATGGTCACTTGACTACCAAGGTCTTTCATAAATCAATGTATTTCATATCTATTACATATCACATGTATTACCCTTGTCCAGGCAGCATCACAGGAGCAGGAAGGTGAGTAAGAGAAAAAAAGCTATACACTTGCATTCTCCATGCAGATGGCCTAAAAGCCCTCCACTTCTTTCTTTCCCACAGGCCCAGCCAGTCCCCCTCCACTGACAGCCTCATCCAAAAGAAAAAAAAAATCCTCTCACCCACTTTCTTGCAAGAATGTAATCCCCTACCCCAATTACTCTGCGTCCACCACATTTGCTCCCAAGATGGGGTATTCTACTCCTGAACTTCCAAGATAACCTCTGATTTCAAGGATTGCAACTTCACCATTTCAGTTGTCGAAAATGCTCTCGATTGCGTATCTTGCGTTTCCCATACCTCTGCCCTTACATCCCCTCCCTGAAAAACATACAAAGACAGAATTATCCCTGTCCTCATGTATTGCCCCAATAACCTGTTGAATCAATGCATCATTCTCTGCCACTTCAGCCACCTGCAGTCAGACCCCACAACCAAGTATATATTTCCCTCCCCACCCTTATCTGCCTTCCATAGGGACAGCTCTCTCAGTGTCATCCTCGTCAACTCTACACTCCCCACTAGCCCCACCACCCTTGGTGCCTTTCCCTGCAACTGCAGGAAGTGTTATACCTGTCCCTACACCTCCCCTCTCACCTCCACACAAGGATTCAAAAAAACCTTCCACATCAGACAGATGTTCACCTGCACATCCCCTAACGTGGTTTACTGCATCTGCTGCTCCCCATGTGACCTCATCTACATCAGTGAGACCAAGTCACGGCTTGGAGACCACTTTATAGAGCACCTATGCTCTGCTTGTGACAAACAACAACACCTTGCTGTTTCCAATCACTTCAACTTAGCCTCCCACTCCCTGGATGACACATCCATCCTGGGCCTCCCCTGGTATCATAATGATTCCACCCAGAAACTGGAGGAGCCACACCTCATATCCCACCTTGGGAACCTACAACTCAATGGCCTCAATGTGGACTTTAGTAGTTTCAAAATCTCCCCACTCCTGGCCTCATTCCATAACCAACCTTCCCTCTTATACCCGCCTCCTTGACCTGACACATCCCGTCCATCTTCTATCCCACCTATCTTCTCCTTCATCTCACTGACCAATCATTACTACTGCCTACCTGCACTCACTTATCACCATCCCACCTACCTTCCCCAGATCCACCTCTCCTCTCTCTATTTATTTCAGAACTCCCTTACCCCTCCGCCATTTCTAAAGAAGGGTCCCGACCCGAAACGTCAGCTTTCCTGCTCCTCTGATGCTGCCTGGCCTGCTGTGTTCTTCCAGCTCCACACTGTGTAATCTCTGGCTCCAGCATCAGCAGTTCTTACTATCTCTATTACACTTTTCCACTCTCTTCAAACAATTCAATCAGTCAAGTACGATTGTCCTTTTCTTAACAAAGTCCATGTTAACTATTCCTTATGAGAAATTTGTATTTTTTTCTTCCATTCTCTTGCTTAGTAATATTGTATGCTTAGTAATATGGAGTATTGTAGTACGGCTTCTAAGTTTACTTCATCATATCTCTGGATAGTTTCTATCTCCTAATGAAAATATAAATCGAATATTAGCTATTCACCAGTGCAAGGGCTCAACAACTTTCTTAAATGAATTATGAAATATGTGTATTATTGCATCTGATATATATTAGCTTCTTATAAAATGTACAGATATGATCTGTCAGACCAGGATTTTATGTTCTTTGTTTTTTTCTTTTAATCTGTTTAATATCTTTCCTCTTATTTTACACTATTTTAAATCTCATTTTCTAATGTTAGGATTCCATTGATCCACTATATGTGAAATAAAGTATTCCTTTCCTTCTCAACCTCACTGTGGTGTCTCTACATTCCAAGGGCTACAACAGTTCAAACACACGGTGTAATTGCAGGGCAATTACAGACAAGTAATCACCAGTCAGATCCTGTGAAAGAATTTTTTAAATCTTCTATTTTACCAAAGTTCCTGTGATTTATCCTCAATCCTTTGATGGCCGGTTCCCATTTCAACTTTTCTTATTAACTGTTGAGCTTTTTATTAGTGTATTCTAAACTCATTAATTATGTTTAAATTATAATTATTATTCAATTCATATTTATTAATTAATTTTGCATTCCTAGACTCATAGAGTCATAGATTCAAAAGGATGGAACAGAACCTTCGGTCCAACCAGTCCATGCCAAACATAATCCCAAATTAAACTCGTCCTCCTTGCTTGCTTCGGGCCCAATTCCCTCCAAAACTTTCCTATTCATGTAATAATCCAAATGTATTTTAAACACTGTAATAGCACCCGCATTCATCACTTCTTCAGGAAGTTCTTTCCACATGTGAAACACCCTCTGTATCAAAAATTTGCCCCTCATGTCTTTCTCCTTATAAACTTTCTTAAACAAAGGTACCACATTTAGCCATTTTCCAGCCTTCAGGCACCTCATTTGTGGTTATAGATTATGCAAATATTTCTATTAGGAAATTTGCTCTTATGCCTTCCGTGTGTTAATCACTCTCCTTGCTTTCCACATGTTTCCCATATATCTTTCCAAAGCCATGTTGGCTTAATAGTGCTTATTTTGTTCTTTATGTTTATATATTTTTTAAAAACATAATTATAACTTATTTGGTTACTTGTTCAAGTGAACATATGTTAGGAATTATGAATAGAATATGGCCTGCTTGTCTACCTAATCTGACCCACAGGACTGGACTAAGTGTATATATAACTATTCTGCTCAAACATACATAACCTCCTCATGATGGTGAGAAACCAGATAAAACTCCATTTGGAGAAAAATGTAAAATGTTTTGTTGCAGTGTTCAAAGTGCACTACTGAAGTTTCCCAGGATCTTGGTTGATACTCATTCCTCAGGCACTGAAAGCAGTTTATCATAACATTCATTATTCATTGGTATTGGACTCTTGCCACTTGTTATGTTTTGTTGCTCAATTTGCTCAATCACAACAAATGTGATTGCACTGCAGAGTCAACCAATTAATGTAAAGCAGTTTGGGATATTCTAAAGATGCAGCAAAGTTATATCAACCCTCTCTGGAAGTGCAACAATGATCCAGAAATCTACATTATGTTCACATTCTTACTGAATTGAATCATTTTGTTTCATTCCTGTGATTTTTTTTGGAATATGAAAACATTCTTGCAAAGACACTGAAAGGATTATCAATATTAACACAAAATATTTTTACAACGATATTAGATGGAAATCATACTCTTGGGTAATGAATCAAGAAGAACTCAATCAAATTAATACATGTGAGAAAACATTTTTTGGAAAAGTGAAATCAATAAAGACTGGCAAATCCCCAAAACTTGATGTTTACCGGTCTTGAGTTTTAATTCAGCCAGTTGAAGAATGTGAGGTAAATTTAGTTATAATTGTCAGAAGTTCTCTCAATGCTTGAATTGTCCTTTTCGAGTGAAAAATTGCATTTTTAACTCCATTATTTAAGAAAGGTGAAAAGGATTGTAATGTATACACAAGTTAGTTAAACAGCTGTTGTGAGCAAGTTACTGGAATCCATGCTAAAACCAGAGTAACTGATCACAGGAAAGTTTGAGCCATGTAGTTTGGTTGCATCTTTGGACCTTCCTTCAGGAAACTTGTGACCTATTCCTGATTGGGAAAATTTCTCTTTATTTATGAGTTAAAGATGTTTTATTTCAAAACACTTTCATTTGCACCATGGTATATTCAACACATCTTTCTCCTGTAGTGATTATTCTATTTATCTTCTAAGACATTAGTACATAAATGCTGCGATATCAAAGTGTAGAGCTGGATGAACACAGTAGGCCAAGCAGCATCTTAGGAGCAGAAAAGCTGACGTTTCGGGCCTAGGCCCTTCAGCAGAAAGGGTCTAGGCCAGAAATGCCAGCTTTTCTGCATCTAAGATGCTGCTTGGCCTGCTGCGTTCATCTAGCTCTACGCTTTGCTATCTCGGATTCTCCAACATCTGCAGTTCCAATTATCTCTGATACATAAATGCTGATTTTTTTTTACATTATGACACACATTGTTATCTTTTTACTATACAATTAGACATATGTTATAGATCTGAATTGGGTGGGTGAATCCAAACAACCATAGCACAAGCCTTTAAGGAAGCGATTAAAGTGTTTGAGAACAATGTTGATTTCAAACGGTTCCACAGGTGAAACTGTTACCAAAGTTGACCCCCAATTACTAATAGCATTGTGCTCAACTTTGTAACAATTCCAACATCTCTAAACAGCAACCCTTGGGTGAAATCTGCTATGAAACTGACGGTGGAGCTGTGGCAGAAAGTTTTGGATGTGACCTTGTTTCACAACAGTATTTTCGACCTGCGTCATCAGCCTCAGGTTGACATCATTATCTCTTTTAAGTTATATTCTGAGTTATACAATACTGAAATGCTAGTCCAGTGTTCAATCAATACGTAATTCCTAAATTCTTCCATGATTTTCCTTTGTTCCTTACTGAAGATAATTAACCACCTTGTGGTTGTTTTCTAAACTTTCCCAGATGTTCAAGAGTTCATTCACTGCTTGCTAAACAGCTCAACTATTTGTTTGTCTGTTTAAAAATTGTGTCAGATGTATAAGCTGGGTAAGCTACAGAATTGTTAACCAAGTGGGCATGTGATTGCGCTCTTATTAGTGAGAATCTAGTAATTCATCAGAACCATCAGTCATCAACCAGGCTGAGAGCCAGTCTCTGAAACTAGCTACAGGACATGAAGCTGCTGGAATAGTGATTTTGGGGATTCCAGTCATCGGAGTTTGGTCCCATGGCAACATGTGGCTTCTGACTGCAATGAAGCGAATCCTGTGGTGGTCCAGGGAGTCCAAATTGTAGTGAAAGGTGTGGACACTGTTTGTGGGTGGAGGAGGATGTCTGGTGGATCAGGTATAGAGTGGACAGACTTTGAAGTGATGGAATTGTGCATAGATTGAAAAATCAACCACCTGTCTCTGCTTTCTAACTTCTGTTGGCTTGATAAATTCTACTTTCATGTGTAAACAAGAAATCTACCCTATTCTGCATGAATATTACCGGCCTTTGCAGAGTCAATGATTGAATCCATCCTTGTTGTAAATTAGAACTAAGAACAGAGTGTAGTTGATTCAGCAATGACTGAATGTAATTCTGATAAATTGTCCAAGTATGCTACTGTCTGTAAGACTGAAAATAGTAATTAGAGTGAACCCCCAAAAAAACCAAAGATCAATGGATGATGAAAATCAGAAACAAAAACAGAAATTGCTGGAAAAACTCAACAGGTATAAAAATGTCAGAAATTTTCTGAAAAAGGGACACTGAGAAGATTCACTGGACCCGATATATTAACTCTGCCTTCTCGCTACAGGTGCTACCAGACCTGCTGAGTTTTCCAGCAATTTCAACTTTTGTTATCGTGAATCTAGTTGTGTTTATGGAAGGTATACTATGAAACATCACTGAATATTTGATATTTTCATTGAGTTGGAATAGCTCAAAAATGGCAAAGTAAACAGTACTTTCCTGTGCCAATACTGGGCTAATTTCCAGGTCATCAATTTTGCAGGAGACACCCGTTGTTCTCAATTCTTGCATAATGTCAAAATCATGCTATCAAAACCATAGAGATGTGATATAACCTGTACTAATTGGTGAATATGTTAATGCAAATTATTTCTGAGGGCCTTCAGTACAAATATACATAGGCTTTATTTTATTATGGTTCTTCTGTTCTTCAGATAAAACTCATGTTAGATTTCCAGTGCAGGTTGGATGGATTGGCCATTCTACAATTGACTGTAGTATCCAGAGATATGTATGCAACATGGATTAGCCATGATGAATGTGGGGTTTTGGGGAAAGGATGAGGGGCTGTGTCTGGGTGGAATGCTCTTCAGAATGTCGATTTGGATTCGCTAGGTCAAATGGCCTTGTTTTATACGGCCAGGATTCTATGATGATATTTTTAATATTACATACATGATAGTAAGACAGCAGACCTCCAAGATTGGACCCCCATTACTTCCTGAGACTGTTGTGGTTGCAGTTACATCACAACGCACCTCAGATGCTAATGTATATACTCATTCAAGTCTCTATGCATAGCCAGCAGTGTTGAATTGTGTAGATCATTGCTTTAGATGTTTCTGTAAATTTTTTTATCCCAAAATATTGAAAGAAATCTACATATATGTCATTGAATTATCAATCAAAGTGAATCTGCTTTTTGTTACATTTATGAATATTTTTAATGGCTGAACCCACTTGCATCTCCAAGTAATGAATAACTTAGTTCTGCAAGTGGTGAGACATCTGGAGGTTTCTTGTTTTGAGGTAAGATGAGAAAGATTTCTTCCTTAAAGTTTTCAAAAACAGAGTTTACACAAACCTCAGGAAGTTTAATTATTTGACAGCACCAGACAAATGGCAGTAATTTGGAATATATCCATTCTGTGAACACTGAAAACTATGATGCAATTGAAAACAAGCCTTTCTATTTATCATACACTTCTGGTATTTCATAATGTTCACGTTATCGCTTCTTTCATTGTTGAAGTAGTTGTGAATGATTTGGCTGTTTGTGTCAGTTCCAGTACCTGGAAAGAACACATTTCGCTGTGATTTTTAGTGCAGGAATCTAAAGACTTACTAAGAATGCTTTCATATTTGGATTCATTGCTATCCTTTGGCTCTCATTCCTGTAAAGGATAATACTAAATAATTTTCATAGGGCTATTCAGATAAAGTTAATTTTGGAATTATTCTTCCGAAGCAAAGTTAAGCAAGAAATGTCTGACATCTGATAAAGTTTGCACAAGAGTTTTGTCAGTAACATTCAAGGTTATGGGAGAAAAAGGGGACAGTAGCAACATGGATGTAAAATTCAATAAGTGAATAATAACACAGAGTTGTGGGTAATAGCTATTTACCAGACTGCAAGAAACTCGATAGCGGAGCTGCTCAAGAATCAGTGTTAGAACCTTCATAACAAACATAATATAAATATTTAATTATATGATAACAATAAGTCATATAATAATAATGTAAATTCTTCTGGACATAAATTAATGATCTCAATATTGAAAAACTGCATAATATTAAAATGTGCAGATCATAATGAAACTTGGAAGCATTGTGAAGAATGAGGAGGATGACGTCAAACTTCTGCAGAATATGGAGAGGTTGGTAAAATAGGCAGAGAACAGACAGATGAACTCTAATATGAAGTTATTTGTTTGTGAAGAAGAATGTAGAGGTACAATATAACATGAAAGGTTCAATTTCAAAACAGATGCAGGACTGGAGAGTCCTGGTCATAAATTGTTGAAGGTGGCAGGCAAAGTTGAGAGAATAGATAAAAAGCAGACAGCGTGCTCAACATTATTGATGGGGACATAGAGTACAAAACTGAGTGAGTTTTATCAGGCAATTTCTACTCTTAACACAGCTGTAATTTTACTAGAATGTATTAGCTTCATGAAAGGCAAGCTCTCCCTAAATCAGTTGTGATACAACTTTACTAATTAGTTTACTGTGTGGGACCTTGTTAAAAGCTTATCTAAAGTCCTTGTCAACAATTTCTGCCACTCTGTCCTCATCAATCTTTTTGGTTAAGCCCTCAAAAAACTCAGTCAAGTTTGTAAGACTGCATTTCTCATGCACAAAGCTGTGCTGATGATTCTGAATCAGCTCGTGCCTTCCAAATACACATAAATCCTATCTCGAAGATACCCCTCAAACAACTTATCCACACCGATGTCAGACTCACAAGTCTACAGTTCCCAGGCTTCTCCTTACAGCATTTCTTAAAGAAAACACAACATTAGTTTAGTGCTAATTGGCTACATAATTGGCTTGATGATAGGAGGCAGAGGGTGGTGATCGAGCATTGTTTTGCACACTGGAGGCCTGTGACGAGCGGAGTTCTGCAGGGATCAGTGCTGGATCCAAGATAATAAAATGTGAGGCAGGATGAGCACAGCAGGCCGAGCAGCATCTCAGGAGCACAAAAGCTGACGTTTCGGGCCTAGACCCTTCATCACAGAGGGGGATGGGGTGAGGGTTCTGGAATAAATAGGGTGAGAGGGGGAGGCGGACCAAAGATGGGGAGAAAAGAAGATAGGTGGAGAGAGTATAGGTGGGGAGGTAGGGAGTGGATAGGTCAGTTCAGGGAAGATGGACAGGTCAAGGAGGTGGGATGAGGTTAGTAGGTAGGAGATGGGGGTGCGGCTTGGGGTGGGAGGAAGGGATGGGTGAGAGGAAGAACAGGTTAGGGAGGCAGAGACAGGTTGGACTGGTTTTGGGATGCAGTGGGTGGAGGGGAAGAGCTGGGCTGGTTGTGTGGTGCAGTGGGGGGAGGGGACAAACTGGGCTGGTTTAGGGATGCAGTGGGGGAAGGGGAGATTTTGAAGCTGGTGAAGTCCACATTGATACCATTAGGCTGCAGGTTTCCCAAGCGGAATATGAGTTGCTGTTCCTGCAACCTTCAGGTGGCATCATTGTGGCACTGCAGGAGGCCCAGGATGGACATGTCGTCTAAGGAATGGGAGGGGGAGTTAAAATGGTTCGCGACTGAGAGATGTAATTGTTTATTGCGAACAGAGTGGAGGTGTTCTGCAAAGTGGTCCCCAAGCCTCTGCTTGGTTTCCCCAATGTGGAGGAAGCCACACCAGGTACAGTGGATACAGTATACTACATTGGCAGATGGGCAGGTGAACCTCTGCTTAATATGGAAAGTCATCTTGGGGCCTGGGATGGGGGTGAGGGAAGAGATGTGGGGGCAAGTGTAGCACTTCCTGCGGTTGCAGGGGAAGGTGCCAGGTGTGGTGGGGTTGGAGGGGAGTGTGGAGCTGACAAGGGAGTCACGGAGAGAGTGGTCCCTCTGGAAGGCAGACAAGGGTGGGGATGGAAAAAATGTCTTGGGTAGTGGGGTCGGATTGTAGATGGCGGAAGTGTCGGAGGATGTTGCGTTGTATCCGGAGGTTGGTGGGGTGGTATGTGAGGACGAGGGGGATTCTCTTAGGGTGGTTATTGCGGGGGCGGGGTGTGAGGGATGTGTTGCGGGAAATGCGGGAGACATGGTCAAGGGCGTTCTCGACCACTGTGGGGGGGGGGGGGGGGTTGATGTTGTGTTCCTTGAAGAACACGGACATCTGGGTTGTGCGGGAGTGGAATGCCTCATCCTGGGAGCTGATGTGGTGGAGGCGATTCTCCTGGCCACAGATCAACTTCAAACTGGTAAAACAATACCTCTTTACAAACATATACAACATTGTCAGGGTCTTATTCTTTAATTTTATGTTGTCTTTTTTCTGCTATTTAGAACAAGTTCTTTCATGCAAACTTAGTCCTTTCAAAGTTAGTTGTTAATTATTTCAAGTGCTTTTATAGATGTCAAAATGGCAATCTAAATTTATGATTTCCCTGCTGGAACAATCTGATTTAGAGAGTATAAATTAGAATTTGGTCCAAAACGACTTAATTCATTGCAGGGGCAAACCCAGCAAAATTGGTATTAGTAGAAGCACCTAAAAGAAACTGTTCCACTTTCAGGATATCAAGGGAAGTCAATTAACTCATTTTCAGGACATTGAACAAAGGACTGTAGGTCTTGGAGAATTTATTGGGCGAAGTCACTGTCAACTGCAACAGTATATATCTGTAGAGGACTAAGACTCTTCCAATAATCTTTCAGGAATGTACAGGCCTGTTTGATTCTTTTATATTAATTCTCCATCTCTAATTGTTAGTGACTGAATATTCTTCTCTTAGATAAAAGCCAAATATTGCTGGTATTGTAAATCTGAAATAAAAACAGAAAATGCTGGAGAATGTTTTGTTTCCTTCATCAGCCCTATTTCAAGTCAAATCAAATTTGAAATATTAACTATGTTTCTCTCTCTACAGCACCTCTGCTGGAGCTGCTGAATTTGTCTAGCATTTTCTACTTGAGAGGCTACTTCCCATATCAAGCTGTTTCATTTTCATCACAGGATTAGGAGTCATGACAGAAGCTCTACCTAAGATCATAAGAACCTTAAAATATCTTACAGCCACAATCCAAAGTTCAGACCCCCAACCCTGACAAACAGGTGAAACATTAGAATAGGAGAGGAAAAACTGCCATTGTCATGAAGTGCACGAAATGATGATTTTCTAAACAGTCATGATGCCTGGAATATTTGATTCAAGGACTGCTTAGCCTTTTTGTTTGACAATGGGAAGGTATATACACTAGTGTGACTCAGAATCGGGACGAAAGGGGGTATTCTGAATACCAATGCTTCACCTTTGACCATAGACAGGTGACTGAGAGGAGACAACTGTTCTATGTTGGATTGCATTACTCCCCTCTAAAGGTGTGTCAGACGAGATTTTTCTCACAGCTCTCACTACTTATGTCTTCTTCAATGGCTTGCCCATTGCTGGCACTGTCATCTGATGGAGCTCTCGACTTTCTTTGGAACATTTACATTCAGCCCTTCCCTAGTGCTGAATTGCTTATACAAACAACATGCCTCTGAGGTTTAAAGATATTGTTCAACACATATTGAAAGAGTCTTCCCAGGCATCAAATATTCCTTTGGATATTCCAATGGCTAAATGTTTCTCTCCCTTGTGCCTTTAAAATCTTTCAAAAAGACATTTTGAGTGATTTGAAGCCTCACCTTTGTTGTATCTTCTCTTAATAGGGCCTCTTGGATGTTATTATCTGGTTTTACTGGTTTCAGAAATATCCAGATCTGTCCCATTCTTTGTTTTAAATTGCTTCATTCATTTTACATAGGTATAATTGATTTTAAAGCTCAGTAACTGTTGAGTACCAGCCTACAGACCAAACTGGCTCTATTTGTACAAGATTGGAATAATCTTTCTATCTTGATTACATGTAGAGAAAATTTTATCCAAACTTGCTTATGAAAGCTTGAAGGAGTGGAAAAATCAAAGAAAATTTCCTCCAAGCTAATCCTTGTAACAATTTATTAAGCCTGTTCATTTTCAGCCTTCATAGATACAAGTAGGTAATATTTTATTCCATCTCTCCACTGTTACTAAATAAAACCAAAAGAACTGCAGATGATGTAAATCAGGAACAAAAACTGAAGTTATTTTAAAGATAAATATCAGAGTTAATGTTTTGAATCAAGTGACCCTTCTTCAGAACCAGATCCAAAACGTTAACTCTGATTTTTTTTCACAAATGCAGCCAGACCTGCTGAGCTTTTCCAGCAACATTTGTTTTTGTCTCCACTGTCACTGTCAGGTTAAGTTTTAGTGCTGCACAAGCTCTAACGGAATGCACATTACACCAGACTGTGCTGGTTTGTAATAAATTAAATGTAATGTAGTGCAGGCAGCAGATCAGTAAAATGCTATCAGCCTAACATTTCCATGACAGCCAAAACTACCTTAGGTTTTGAAGTATTATGAAATAAACTGATGAATGTTATTGACAATGTGTAGTAATATAGTATGTGATACATTACATATCCATTCCAAAGTTAGGCACAATTATATTCTTTCTGGTCATTTTAGGTAATATACAGGCATTTTACAAGCTAATCATTTGAGAAATAAAATTGTAAAAACATAGATAAAAGGGTTATTTTGTTTATTTTTGCTCTGAGATTCACATTCTGTATGCTAATACTGGCTGTCGGTATCTAGGTTACCAAATGTACATTCTGTGACTGAAAGCTCTTGGCACTGATGAAAACAAATGAGTATGAATCAGCATACACAGTATAAAGTTGACGCTAGAAGGTGATGCCTTATTGAATCAGAGGAGGTTAGAATTACTGTTCTACATTCAACAATATTCTAACACGCCTTGACAGAGAGAAAAAAAAGTGTTCAATGATCAAAGTCAGCATAAATAGTTCAATGTAAGAACAGCAAGCACGAACGAGAAGCCACTCCCAGAGCTGTATTTTTATCTAAATTGGGAATTTCCAGCCTCCACAAAGTCACTTCTTCCTGAAAGAACACTCATACTGAATTTTTGTGGAAGTGAATCCACTGCCTGTTACGCTGTGTTGCCCCAGTTGCTTGCCTTTTTGCTCTAGTGATTTTGACGACTGGAACATTCATCCTTTGTGTAACTAAAACCTTGTGGCCACATCACATGCAGAGACTATTCCTGTTCTGTGGGAAACCTGTCTATCATCATAAAGGGTTGATGGGATACTCCAGGAAGACCCTCCAGGATCTGCAGGCAGTTGTTTCTTCATCTATTTGAGGCATGCCCGTTCTTCCTGGTGCACCTGCACTGTTTGAATTCTTGTTGAAGCACATATTTGCTTCATTGTCACTTTGTCTGCTTACGATTCAACAAAGTTCAGGGGTGAGCAGATGGTGTACAGCTTAGTGCATATCTCCTGCTGCCACTGTGTGATTCAAATGGCTGTCCATAAGGATTTCCACTCCCTCAACAGTAGAGACTATGTGCCTTCTAACCCAGAAGATGACGGCATTCAAAACATGGAAGAGTCTATCATCCATACCTAGGTGAGAATTGTAACCTCAGGAAGCTCTAATGTACACACATTTCATGCTGCTATTGCATCATGTGCCACATTGGTCATGACTGCTTACTCCAAAACCTTACTGTACTCATGAAGTTGAGCATCACAAGGCCCTCTCTCCATAGGGCAGTAGCTGAAGCAGTCACTGTCTCTATTAGCTTCTAATGCCCTTTTGCTTTACGTTCATCAGTTGGTGTCACCTTTACAAATCACACAAAAAATCCCATTGCCACATGCATAACTGTGCTGATGGACGATATACTAGAATTATGTGATGCTATCTTTTCAGATGGTGGTTCTCTTTCAAAGTCTCCAGTGGTTCTCTGTTCTCATTGTAATCTAATTTGCAAGTTGGCCTGCAAGGGGAAACAAGAGTTGTGATAGGGCTTTGTGTTTCCTCCTTCTACCTAAACTGCTTCTGGAGCTCCCTTCGTTACCATTGGCTACAGGTGCACCATAAGATTCACTGGATACTTCCATAAAGCAACTCATTCTTTATGGACTCCAAAGCAATCTCTCTCATCCATTGATGGGATACCATCTTGAAATATCCCAAACTTCCAAAGACCTATCCACTATTGGTATCACAATGAGCAAAAACAATCCTCCTGCAATTTGCCTCCTCTCCCTGACTATGTGAGCTTGTTTCTCATCGTAGAATCAGAGAGTCATATAATCCCTACAGTGTGGAAATAGGCCATTTGGCCCAGACCCGTCCCCCTATAACCCACTAATCTGCATATCCCTGAACACTATGTGCAATTTAGCAGGGCCAATCCACCTACCTGCACATCTTTGGACTGTGGGAGGAAACCGGACCACCCAGAGGAAACCCACACAGATACGGGGAGAGTGTGCAAGCTCCACACAGATAGTCATCCAAGGCCGTATCTACTACCAACACATCCATACATCATGTCACTGATCTTTTATTGTTTTGTTCCATTAATCGTTCTGTTCCATTTCCCAAGGAGTTAATGCCTATCCTGGCCTGAAATGGCTACTTAATATTGGTAATGCAGCAATGAATTCCAACAGACTAGAGATATCTGAATCAAGACTACCATATGTAATGCTGTGAATGTCAAAGGCTGGTTAATCCTTATGACATTATTTTAAACACCTTCCCATGTTTCACTGTGACATCCAGGCTAGAAACTTGGTACAATGAGGTCCACTCACCTTGCCAAATCTCAGCAAGTCTTTGAAGTGTCTGTGATGTGGCAGACATGTCAAGACAGCTACTCAGTGGGTGCTTACTTCCTCTGTGCCTTCCATCCATGCCTTCTCAGTGAGGTTATTGACCTCCTTCTCTTGACAAGTGGAAATGCCCTTCCTGTCCTGGCCTTGTCACCTGGAGGCAGAAGCCAACCAGTGTATCTGTCCACCTGTGACTCCAGACATCATCTAAAAGCAAACGTTGATTAGCCTATTTTGCGGGTGCCTTAACATCTGATTTCTTTTAATCAAGTACTGTTACATCTTTCAATATGATGCATGCATTTCAGCTGCCAGAGCATCCACCTATCTGTCAGCCATTATTAATCTTGCCTCCACCACACTGCCTTGAACAGGAGGGACAAAACTTATATTTTGTCAGCATCTCAACATTGCATCCCAAAACCAGCCCAGCTCATCCCCGCCTCCCTAAACTGTTCTTCCTCTCACCTACCCCCTTCTCCCACCTCAAGCCACACCTCCATTCCCTACCTTCTAACCCCATCCCGCCGCCTTGACCTGTCAGTCCTCCCCGGACTGACCTATCCCCTCCCTATACTCACCTCTCCAGACTCCATCACTGCCCCTTTAACTTGTCTGTCTCCTCTCTACCTATCTTCTCCTCTATCCACCTTCGATCCGCGCCCCCCACCCCCCCCGTCTCCCTATTTATTTCAGAACCCTCTCCCCATTCCCCTTTTCTGATGAAGGGCCTAGGCCTGAAACATCAGCTTTTGTGCTCCTAAGATGTTGCTTGGCCTACTGTGTTCATCCTGCTTCACACTTTATTGTCTCGGATTCTCCAGCATCTGCAGTTCCCATTATCTCTGCCACACAATCTGAACTGGGCCTCAATGTTGCAACTTTTCCTTTCGTGTGAACTCCCACCAAGAATCTGTGCAGTACTGAAACCAAAAAACTTTAGATACTGGAAATCTGAAACAAACACAAAGAATGCTAAAGAAACTGAATAGGGTCTGACAGCATCTGCAAAGAGAGTAGCAGAGGTCATGCTTAGTGTTTGGTATGACTCTTCTCCTTCCCATCTATTATTTCCATTTCTGCACTGCACTCAACTTTGGTCAGTGATAACTAAGCAAATAACCTTCCTTTCAGTCCACACTTGTGAATTTGCCTCATCTGATCCTCGCAAATTGCTTTCTGAGCTAATTTAGTTCTAATAAATCCTACAGAGAAGGAATTTATACAACTGGAGCAACCATAATAATTTTTGCCTTAGTATCTTCTGGATGATTCTAGGACATGGACATCAATTCATAACTATTAAGTCAATTATGTGACCGAAATGTTTTCAAAATTTTGAGTGCAAGTGGGTTATACTTTATCCCCCAAGCCTTCTTCATCTTGTAGTTTCATCCATCAAATGTAGCAGCAAAATGAATCTTCACCCAAGGGTTAAGCACTCAAGCTTCAAATGGAAGCATCTTCAATACTGGAAAAATGGCTCTTGCAGTGCAGTTGTAATGCCCTTATCTCTGGGACCACACGGTCCAGGCTCAAGTCCCACCTGCTCTAAAGGTGGATCATATGTTGTCAGCAGGTTTACTTTAAAAATAGGTATTTCTATTCTGCTTATTTGAACAGAACACTTAATATTGTAATATAATTTCAAGCACAACTATAATTATTTTGAGTGTTTTGGTGAGCGCTAAAGGGTAATTTAACTATCAACTAGCTTCCTAATGATCCTTGGTGCAGACCTGCAGGACTAACGGTGGTCCCGAGGTTGTAGTGACATGGATTCCCTCTAAGCAGCAAATGATAGTATTCAAGCCCCTGGAAAGATATCCATCAATACCCTGAATTAACTGTGCTGGAATTGCCTGACTGAAAATAATCACCCTTGATTTGACTGAGGATTACATACACAAGACTTTGAAGCATGTCCATTTGCTTGAAACACTAGCAGTATGGTTGTTGAGCACGAGTCTGATGCATGCTATAAGTGTGACAATGATGTAACACTCTTCGTACAGCAATATGGTTGCCTACTTGACTGATCATTGCTGGTAAACATGCCTGGGTTTGTGTCTGCACCAAAAGGCAAGGAAGGGCAGATGCACTGTAAGCCCTTAAGTTATAAATGAATAGTCTAAAAGGAAGGGCAAGGAAGAAATATTGTGAGCATCCACAGTGAGTAAGCACTAAAAGAAGCAAATTAAAGCATCTGTTCAAATGCTTGAGATGGGTATCTATCCCTGGTGCAAAATTGCCTGTCAGTAGCTTTTCAAAAAGTGGTATTAGTGAGCTCTAATATTCAATATTGAAGCGATGAACTGTATTCTAAGTGAATCAGACAAGTGTCATAATGCTATGGTGGGACTAGTGCTTGTCTAATTCCAAACTCCACAGATAGAGAGTGTCGACGGTCACTACCCATGAATGATAACCTGAGGTTTTAGGGAATGCTGGCAAAGATGCATACCCAGAGAAGATACTGGTGAGTTACAACTACCAGGAAGCTACTCAGACTTACATGATAGGAGTTTATTGCCATTGAATTTCTCTTCACTGCCTGGAAAAAAAAGCAAGCTGCATATGAATATGATGAGAATGGGCAAGAATGAGATGTTAATGCATGCAAACAGATCCTTTTCATTCACTAGTGAGGTTCTCATCTAGCTATTAAACTCTTGCACTCAAAATTGGACTCTTTTTCTACAATGTCATAAACCTTATTTTGCTATTGATGCCATATTTTCCCAGTTGACTCACTGTTGTCCCAGCACTCAGGGCCTGGGAAAATTCCATTCTGTAAGTTCTATTTTTTGCAATGTTGTTACCGTGATGGTCATTCCTGAACATGTTCATACAAGGCTTTCAAAGTACTTTTAACAATTAAGTATGAGCGTAGTACACAAAAGAAAAACGAATCTGAATAAGACAATCTTGAAAATTCTTAGTACAAGAAGCAAAAACAATTTTAGCCCTTTTCCCACAATATCCATCACAGACACTCAACTACAGTGAACTATCACTCCCAAAATCACATTAAAATTACTTTCTGAATGAAAGCATTTTCTTTCAGTGACTTTCTGCATAGTCATCTGATAGCTTTCTATCTGATGCACAATTGAGCTAGCTCACTGATGTTTTTCTTACATTCACTACTTTGAAGCTATTAAAAAAGCTTAAGAGTTACTTCCAGCTCTTGTGACTTAAAGACTAACGAACTTAAAATCGCCTTTCTGCTCGAATGGATGTTTTCCTCTAAACCCTAATCTGCTTGTGTCTCTGGTCTTTCTATAGGCCATAAGAGCTTAACTCAAGGAAACACTAGTGATCTCATTAGTTATCTTGTTGAATCTCTTACCTCAAGTCACCTGATGTCTTAGAAAGTCTGCCTTTGGTTCACTGCTTCAAATGATTCCCTGACCCTTTCTTTAAAAAAATCAGAATTTCAGAGCATTGAAAGCCAAAATCACGTTTAGTTTTACCTCATAATCCAAATATCCAACAATAACATATTATAACCTTCCACCAAAAAAATTTAAATGCTTAAAATCAACATGTCAACAGCTACATTATAGCAATGTGAACAAATATATTGTTAACAGTGATTACAAAACAGCTTGTCCATCCTGTATTGTACTCTTGGGATTTATAGCTTCGGCATTTTAGGTGATTGGCAGTTCTTAGATAACCTTTACACATAAATTCTGCATCAATAGTGTCATCATGGATTATGCACTAAAATTCTATAGAACTGACTGTGTGGGGTTAACATCTTATCATGTCTTGTGCTTATATCACAAATGGTCTGAATTGTCTCAGCTGTATAGTAATATTTATACATCAGTAATTCAGTGACTTCAACAAGAAAATATATTAATGTGAAAGGATGGCTATTTAAGCAGCAAATTATTATGATTCCAGCAATTGGTTTTGGTATGTCCAGCCTTATTCCAGTGGAAAAATGTTATTTTCTTTGTACCTCCTTTTGTTACCCTTTCTCTTTTGTTACTCCAGCATCCTTCTATTTGTTCTATAAGACTAGTACCTCTTCTACCCCCAAAGCCATTGTGGATACTCATGTGCTGGGTCCCCATAAATAGCTGTCTGAGTGAAATACCATTTTTATGTGTCAGAACTGCTGGTTTGCAAACTTTGATATTTGACCCTCAATGAATTTTTTTTTAGTTTTGCAGGATGTTATTTTGGAATTTATCCATAATGATAAGTTCCTCTGCATTCTCAACTTTTTTTTTCTCTAACTTAAGTGATCAAAACACCGATCTTCCAGCATTTCCTTTTCTTTTTCAAATTCTACAAATGTTTGATTTGCTTTGTTTATGATAGTTCTAAATCTTAATAAAAAATCTTCAGGGAAAACACATAAGCATTGAATATTTCTTTGTTAACAGATTAATAATCTGCAGATTGTTGTTTTGACAAACTTACATGACACATAATCACTCATCGATTATCTCTAAGTACACAACCTCCACATAACTGTTTATTCAAAAGAGACACAGCTCCCATTTACTCTGAATGAACTTAAATCCTGGATAAGCCCTTACCTGCTATAATTACAGCTAACTTTATGACTGTTCAGGTTAGATCCCAGAATGAAAGTCGAGGCCAATAGATCATTTTTGAAATTTAACACAGTGGTTATTCATAGACATAGACACTCAAGAAAGCAGATATTCTTTTGCAATAAATCAGAAGTTTATTGGACAAAAGAAAGAAACAGCTATCTAATTTAGAACGCAGTTTTGAAGACCCTGAAATGTACAATAAAACAAAATCTAATCTGTCCCCCACTACCATCGCTTTATAACAGGTCAAATCGAGAGATATTACCCTTCATTACCAAATATATAAATCTAACTTCACTGCTTTATCCCAGTTCTGTCTATGGCTGTGAAGACTTCCCTTGGTACTCAAAAATTAAAACCTTTTTCTTTTCCAGTATAGTTTGTCCAGTAATAGTTTGCAGATTTCCAACGAAATATTCCTGGTCTGAAAGTTGAAGAAACCAAACTTTTACTGCTGGTAAGAGATAATGGGAACTGCAGATGCTGGAGAATCCGAGATAACAAAGTGTGGGGCTGGATGAACGCAGCAGGCCAAGCAGCATCTTAGGAGCACAAAAGCTGACATTTAGGGCCTAGACCCTTCATCAGAGCTCTTCATCTCTGATGAAGGTTCTAGGCCCAAAATGTCAGCTTTGGTGCTCCTAAGATGCTGCTTGGCCTGCTGTGTTCATCCAGCTCCACACTTTGTTATCTTTTACTGCTGGTAACTATAGTTTTCCTGAACAGCCCTAAAATCCCTTCTTGGAGACAAACTATATTGCCTTTGGCTCCAGTCAGGTCTCCTCCAAAACTGCCCGAAAAGTTTGCAATCTCTGAGAATTCTAAGCTAAAATTGATACTTAATTATTTAAAATCGAGAATAAGCTAATGTCTTTCAATGTTTACTCCATCTGTTTAAAGGGTCATATGGACAAGACTGTTCCATTCATACTCGAGGCAGTTTGCAGTCACCTGCTCGTTGACAAATATTGAATTCATGCTGAATTAGAATCATGGAATTTTGGAGTTAAGAGGAAGCAATTTGACCCTTTGAAGGAACTTCCCAGAGCTAGTCCCATTCTCCAGACCTATTGCCAAAGTCCTCAAAATTAGTAACTTTTAAATATATATCCAGCTCTCTTGTGAAACCTCCTCTGGCATCTGCCTCCATCACTCTCCCAGGCAGCACATTATGAATCCTAACAACTCTCTCTGACTAAAGAAATTTCTTTGCACCTATTTTGCTGACAATCTTGAAATTGTGACTCCTAGTTATTGAAGGACAACTAGTGGAAACCCTGTCAGAATTGTTCATAATTTTGAACACCTCCTAATCTTCTCCATTCCAAGGAGAACAAGCTCAATTTATGTATTTCCATGTATCTAGAATCTGTTATTCTTGGTATAATTGTGGCAAATCTCTTTCGCATTCTCATTAAGATTTGCATCTTTTCTTAAATAAGGTTCCCAGAACTGAATACAATACTCAAAATGTGGTTTGACCAATGATTTGTAGAGGTGTAGCATCACTTTCTTATTTTTGTACACTATGCCTCCACTAATAAACCCAAGGATTTAAAAGCCCTCTTAACAACTGTTTTAATGATTCACTAATTCATGGTTCTGGAAAGATTCTGCTTTCATATAATTAATTATCCATTCAGAAAAGCAACCAATGCCCAAATAACACTAATTTGAAACCCAAACTCTAAAAATGAGATTAACACATATGTAAATCACACTACCTTTCATTACAAAATGTATTTCCACATTTTTTGACACAGTCCTTATAAATTTCTTTACCCTGAAATAATTTTTTGACTTATAACTTCATTTTTTCTGGCCAATTCCCACCGATTGTTATTTTGAAGATGAGTGTTTTGTGCATGGATTACAAACCAGTTGCATTGATTGCCCACTGGAGAGTGCTGAATATTTCGGAAAGTTCTTTTTAAGACCATTAATTCTGTTTATGAAAATATTACTACAATAAGAACAAAATACTGTGGATGCTGGAAATGTGCAATGAAATCCGAAAGGGTTGGAGAAAGCACGAGGCTATGATTGCTGATTCTTTACATCTGCATGTCAAATGTGTCAAACAGAATATGAGCATGGGAAACATTTATAATTTAGCCCATCCATTTGAAAATCTAACAGAATTAGGTATAATACTACATTTTAAAAACTGAAAGAACTGTAGATGCTGGAAATCATAAACCAAAATAGAAATTGTTGGAAAAGCTCCAGCAGGTCTGGCAGCATTGGTGGAGAGAAATCAGAGTTAATGTTTCAGGTCAAGTGAAGACCTGAAACGTTAACTCTGATTTCTCTGCACAGATGCTGCCAGACAATATCATGTTTTACCTGATTATACCCTCCATTTAAGTCAGTGTATATTAATATTGTTCAGAGTGTAAAAACCATCATTCCCACAGGCCCTATGGCATTCCCAAACAATGAATTTGGTTAAAATCATCCTGCGAGAGAACAGTATAATATCTTCCGCCCTATTTGGTTTGCTTCTTTGATAGTGATCTTTATAGGAACATAGGAAATATAGCACCAGAAGTAGGCCATTTAGCCCAAACAGACTATTCCACCATTCAGTGACACCATGGCTGATGTGTGACATAAATCCATATGCTTGCATTGGCCTGTATCCTTTAATCCCATTGCTTAACAAAAGCAAAATCTCAGATTTAGAAAAAGCAACTGATCTAGCATAAACTGCTATTTGTAGAAGAGAGTTCCATATTTCCACCATCCTTCATGTTAATGAAAATACAAACATGTAGTTAGGACCAGAGATTGGCATTTATTGCCTACCCTTAATTACCCAGAGGGCAAGTACGCATCAGTCACATTACTGTATGTCTGGCTTCACATGTGGGTCAAATTAGGTAAGGATGGCAGATTTCCTCCCCCAAAAAGACATAAATGAACCAGCTGGTTATTATCAATAGTGGTTACATAGTCACCAGCGTTTAAGTCCTGATTTGATGGAAATCAGAATTCACTTCCTGCCATCGTGGAATTTGAATCCATGTCCCCAGAACATTAGCTTAAGTTCCTGGATTGTCAGTAAGTGACATCATCAGCATGCCCTACGCCCCTCCATTTGATCCCTTGTGTCTGCTCCACTATTTAAGAGTATTGCAGCTGATGTGATTATAGCTTAAACACCACATACTTGATAACCCCGATAACTATTGGTTTCCTTGTTAGTGTAAAATCTATCTATGTCTTAAAAATACTCTTTAATCCTGTCTCTATTGCTGTCTAGGGAAGAGATTGTCAGACACACATCTCTTAGACAGATTGTTTCCCCTCACCTCTGTACAATGTCAGAGACCGCTTATTTTTAAACTAGGATTCTAGTTCTTGTACAACCTCAGCAGTAACTTGGAAGGGCTGTTCATATGTTGTGTGTAGAACTTACTTGCTCTGAACTCTTCGAATCAGAAAATAAAAATCAGGCATATTATATACCAAGGAGATATGATCCACCTCAGCAGATGGCCTCGAGAAATTCGGCATAATTGTCTCTGCAATCAGCTCTATTATGGACTTGAGCTGACAAAATAATTACCAAAAAGAAAATCCTAAAATTATTCCTTACTGATCCCTAGGTAGGCAATCAAATCTCTACAATATCACATACTAGACCTTGGAGACAATTTTTTAAAATTGGCAACTTCTACCTGCAACTGTTGGCATTTTGTTTTTCATCCCTGTTGTGTAGGGAGTGCCAAGGTCCACTTGATTAACTCTCTCTGAACTTCCTTTTATATTTACATCTTCAGGATTCCAATCCAATTATTACCAAGCATCTGTACTCCATTGCAGGAACAGCAAATGCCTCGAATCAGATATTGTAATCTCCCTGCCACCCAGATGAGACTCAAATTATAAACATTAAGAATCAAAAACCTAGTTGGGGGTCAATACACTAATTGCTCACCAAGGAAATGGGTGTAGATCATCTTTCAGAACATTAATGGAATGTCTTGAGAAATCTCCAAGACATTCCATTAATGTTCTGAAAGGTGATTGACCCTCATTTCCTTTGTGAGCAATTAGTGTATTGTCCCTAAACTAGATTTTCGATTCTTAATGTTTATAATTTGAGTGCGATATTCATTCTTTTTAGGCTTTTTACATTTTATCCATATTAGCAGGTACTTTTAGCCGTTCAATCTCACCTGGTATATCCCTCTTTCTCAACAAAGCTTTCGTCATCTCTCAAAAGACCCACATCTGATCTTTTACTTTAAAATTACTGCCTTTCCTTCTAATGTTCCTCTCCTCACTTCAAAATCATGACCTTCTCTTCCTTGTCAAATTCATTTCTATCCTTCCCAAAAATCCATATTTCAACCATTTCAATTCTGAGCCTACTACTGGTCTGGAATCTTATGATACCGTGATCATGGTATGTCAAACACAAACTTGGCTTTAAAGCATTCATTTTCCTCACTTAAGTCATTGATATACAGAAAATAAGTGGCACTCCTAACTACAGGTTGTCATCCTGAAAGTACCCCTTTTATCCCAACTGTAGGAGTGACATCTACCTGTCTGTGTAAGGTGATTTGTACCTGACCACACTAAACAGTCCATGCCTGCTTAACAAGATGGCAGGCAGAAGCTAAGAAATACTAAGCAGCCTGCTCACAAAGTGAAATACAATGGTACCCTTTAACAGGCCATCCAGAAAGTCAGTAGAAGAACGCTGTATGTTCCTATCCAAGACAGTTCTGAGAAAAGGATGCTTTAGGACAGATAAATGACCAATTCTAGCCTTATTAATAAAAGGATGAAATTCCCAATAAATGAATAACATTAGTAAATGAATAACGTCACGAGCTAGATTAAGTGCTTAAACAGCTGCAAGAATAACAGCTAAAGTTTTTTTTGTAGTAAATAGTTCCATCTTTGAAGCTACCTCCAATATCAGATAGCTTCTGGCTAAAATATGTTCTAATCATAGAACTTTGTTTCAATACATAACCAGAATATAACTCCAGCCTTAAGAAAACATTTAAGCGTAGATATGAAGGCATGGAGATTATTCCTTGTACAAAAGCAACATTTTTGCAGATGTTGAAAATCTGGAATCAAACAGCACTACCAGCAGGAGAAACTCAGCAGATCTGGCAGCATTTGTCAAGAGAGAAATGAGTTAATGATTTAGATCAGTGATCCATTTTGCAGCATTGCAGAATGCCAGTAGAAACAATTTTCCAAGCTCAAAAAGTCAGCAGGCCTTACAATTAGCATTTAGCTCACCGTTGACACAAAAATAAGGGACACTAATAGCATCAACTTGCTTGGCCTGATTGCTGAAGGTAAGCCTGAGACACAAATTATTGAAAGATTAATTCATCAGGATCTCAATTGTAATTCAATGCAAACCTACAGAAAATGTCTGTGCTTTGGTGCCCAAACATAAATAAATAAGTATGAAAACTCAAAACGAAGAACTGCTTTTTTCTATTCATTTCCATAAAGTTGTTATTGAAGAAATATGGTCACAACAACATTAAATTGATTTTAGCACATGATGGTTATAACAATCACTAAGTCAGTGGGTAAAGTTTGATGACTTGGTAAGGTTGGCTGATTTTGTTCCCTAAAGGATGTTAGTGATGGGTTCCCACAACAATCAACAAGGATATGGGATATAAACCCTTGGTTCCCATAACATTATTATGGTATTCTAGATTACTAGCCCATTGGAATTACCACCAATCCAACTCTCAAACAGAGTTCTAAAGAAGAGTTACATCAGACTTGATATATTAACTCTGTTTCTCTCTCCACACATTATGCCAGATCTGTTGAGTTTCTCCAGCACTTTGTTCTTATTCCAGATCTTCAGTAATGGTAGTATTTTGTTAATATTCTGCCTATGTTTTACAAGGGAACACACGCACATTCAAGTGACAGCTAAAGCTCCAATTAAGTCCAAACACTGCGTCGTGGTTCATTGCTTTGGTGGGAAAAGGTGCTGAAAGCACAGCCTCAGCCAGTTTAGA
Organism: Stegostoma tigrinum; assembly: GCF_030684315.1. Lineage (NCBI taxonomy): Eukaryota > Metazoa > Chordata > Chondrichthyes > Orectolobiformes > Stegostomatidae > Stegostoma > Stegostoma tigrinum. The sequence continues at coordinate 58,569,659 of NC_081358.1, read as the reverse complement.
CATTGAAATGAAGTATGCTGAAGCATTATATACTTATTCGGCTGATGCACAGGATAGGTATATGTCGTTGCACACAGAGTGACCTGGCAGGAGAAAACTGAAACATAAGGTGTCATTCAGTCCAAAATGCAATGGTGAAGATGCACTGCAAAAATCCAACAAAAGATCCTTAGACAGCACCTTCCAAAACCACGATCACTTACAGCGAGAAGGACAAGGGTAGGAAATCACTACCTGAAAGCTACCCTCCAAGCCACATCAGGAATTGAAAATATATTGCTGTCTCTTCATTGTCACTGGACAATGAGATGGTTCCATTTATTTTACAGGTGTCATACATTTATACCATTAATTATAAAGGTAACTTACAATTCTCCTATGATATTAATCTTTCATGTTTTCCCTTCAGATATAGTCCACTCATGCAACTTTTCAACTCCCGATTTCGTGACAAAGATAGAAAATTCAAATAATAAAGCAATTCTGCCCTTCCCTTCCTCACTCAATTTTCTCACTGACCACACTCATCATAATTCCTTTTCTCCTGACTGTATATCCTGCTAACTGTGTAAAACCTCTCTTACTTATACCACTGAGCTTCAAATAAGACTACTGTCTGCAATTACCAAATTAACTGATCTCACCATATCCTCCCGAGTCTGATCATAAGTTATATAGATTCATTGAATTGATTTTCACAATTTAACATGGCAAATCCAAAAGCTTAGCCTTTGAACCACCAAATTAGTGCACCCACAGCGATTGTACAGCAATTAAAAATACTGGCCGAAATTTTTTAAAAATGGCAAATTAATGTGACCAACTGCTTTTAAGAATATCTTAGGAGAAGAGACATTTCTAACAGATATAGATAAGAGTGATGTCTTGCAGGTACAAAGGGAGCAAAACAATAGAGGCTCTAGAAGAGCACAGAAATTGCAGGGGAATCTCAAGAAAGCAATGAGGAGAGTCATGAAAAAAATGCTGATGGGCAAGATTAGAGAGAATCCCAAGGTAATCTGCAACTATATCGAGGAGAAGAGAGTAACCAGGGCAAGAGCAGGGCTTATTTGGGACCAAGGGGCAAACTGTGTGAGAAGCTGGAGAACATTAGTAGAGCACTAAATGAAAACTTCACATCTGTCTTTACTCAGGTGAAAGAGATCACAGGCAAAGAATTCAAAAAGATCAATGTGACATTCTTGAGCAGTTTGATTTACGAAATGAGGAGGCACGAGAGAATTAAAAGTGGACAAACCCTCAGGTTGAGATGAGTTGTATCCCAGGCTGCTGTGGGTGATAAGGGAGAATAGTGCCCTGCTTTTCTGTCATTCACCACAGGCTGAAGTATTAGCCTCTGTCAGATTCTCCTGCTTTTACTGATGCCCACGTCATCTTTAATTCCCAGCTATGTATCTGATCAAGTACTGGCAGTCTACAGCTGTCCTGCACCAATCCTGTCATTCGGCCTAGACATGTCATTCAGAGGAAAATTGACAGTCTACTTTGCTGGCATGGATCCAGCATTCCTGGAGGACAGATTGGATATTACACATGGAAACTTCCCATGGACTGTGCCCTGAGATGGTGACTTCTGAAGGTCCAGAGGAACTAAATGACTTTTGACATTCCTGCCTGGAATTATCGCCATCTAGTTTCAATCCAATGGGTGGGAGAATGTGAAATTGCATAACAAGGTGACATGGTATGAAGGATGTTAATGCATCTTAATAGGCCTCTCAGCATTCACTAGTGTGAATGCCATCTCGCCATTTAACACCTGGAAAAATGGGACTTCTTGCTCTCAAATTTGGAATGCGCTTTGCATGAGCACCACCTCATGTGATTTTTCTGACTTTATAGGTATTGCCCATGTCAATTAAGGGACTGAAAAGATTGCACACAGAATTTCAGCATCAAGAAAAATGATTGTTTTTTTCCCTAATGCCTGAAACAATGATTTCAGAATCTCATCATTATGTGGAGATGATTCGATTTCCATGTATTTGCATCTCATTAATATCTAACTGCTCTTGTTTATATGCTACTTCCTAATCTCTGCTGCCTCCTGAGAAAGCAGACGGCTTGAATTCTGTAAATTAGAGAAGTTACCAGACAGATTGCTGATTACTTGTCCCAACTGTCATCCAAACATATCTTCACAATGGCATCAATGTATGTTCCATTGACACTATCCTCCTCGAACCATCGTCTACGCAAGTCAACATCAACAAAACGCCAGCCTCACAATATCACCAAACCTGCCCTCAGATGATCTCAAACACCACTTTAGTGCTTCAACACATCACTTCCGAATCTCAAGAATAGCTACAACTTGAATGGTTCTGTTAGATTGCATGCGTATTTTCTAGAGTTCCTTTGTGACCTCCCCCTCACTCACACCTGGGTGTTTTGATGGGCATATGAAGCATGTGCTCATGTAAGACAAAGACTTGGCCACAAATGCAATTTTTTTTAGTAACAAAGCAAAATGGACATAACGGTGGGAGAAACAAGATATCAGACAACAGTGAGGTTGTCTTTCTTGCTTGTGAAAGGCCTGATTCTACTGTAGCCTAACTACTAAAAGGCTATAAAATCATGAAAGCGATGGATGGAGCGAATAGTCAAGGTCTTTTCCCTAGAGTAGGAGAGTCAATAACTAGAAGCATTAAGTTTAAGGCAAGAAGGGAAAGATTTAAAAGGAACCTAAAGGGCAACATTATCACACAGAGGGTGTTGCCTGTATGGATCGAAATGCCAGAGAAAATGGTGGAGGCTGGTACTGCAACATTTAAAAGGCATCTGGATAGGTAAATGAATAGGATGCTAGCAAATAGGGCCAGATTAATTTAGGATATCTGGTCGGCATTGACAAGTGGGACCAAATGATCTGTTTCCATGCTGTACATCTCCATGACTCTATGACTGTACTCACAAACCACAGGTGCGGTCTACCATGAACTGACATTTCCCAAAGCTTGCCAATTCATTTGTCTCTACTCTCTGCTTCCTGTTAGGTAATCGTTCCTTTAGCCATGTTACATACCATACTATGTACTCTTGTGAGATAGAGAGATCGGCAAAGAATTTTCAAAAACTAGTTTATTAACTCACAATTTATCTGAAAATTTAATGGAATGTTAGCTTGAATGTCTTGTAGCTTATTTCTTTGTGTGAACAACTGGCATTGGGTCCTTTCTAGCAAGCAATTCAAATCAAAGGTGGTTGTAGTGGCAGTCAAAGAGGCCAATCATCTCCCATCTTACCTCTTTAATGGCCAATTAGCAGTCAGCAGGGACAGGACCTCTGAACTGCAGCTAGTCAATGTGATTGTGGATTGTTGCCAGATGAGGAGAGGGTACGAGACCATATTGTATCAAATTATGACTACAACAATGTAATGTGTGGAACAAAATCAAACCTTCCATCAGCCCTGAGTAAGGGGAAGGAGATGGAAGTAAGGGAAAAAACATGAAGTGGAAAAAACATGAAGTGGAAGGGGAAAAGAAATTGTGAGGGAGGTACACAAACTGTGGTAGGAAGAGAACCTGGGAATGGGGAAGGTAGGGGAACCTTAAGGAATTGAGGATGTGAGAAAGAGAGAGAAATTTTGAACAGATAGAGGGAGGGGGAGAGAGGGAGAGTGAGAGAGAGATTGGAAATGGAGAGAAAAGAAGAGGGAGAGAATGGAGATGTGGAAATTGTCATTGAGGATGGGGAGAGAGACTCACAGGGATTGGCAAAAGCGAAAGAGACAGAGAGAGAGGGAGAGATTATGGATGGCAGAGAGATATAAAGACAAAGAAAAAGTCAGAGAAAAGGCTAAGAAAAAGGGGGTGAGGAGAGAGTGAGAGAGAGACTGAGACTGAGGAGTAGTAAGAGACTCAGGTGTGGAAAAGAGAAGAAAGAGAGAGACACATGCACACACACACAGACAATCACAGTCATAGAAATACACACACGCTCACACACACACACAGTTTGGTACCTTCATCACTGAGTTAATACGTAGGGAGTTTGGGGATCCCAGAATCGGTACCACTAATCATTTTCAAAGTACTCCCATGTTTCCAACTTGACGAAACCTGGGCCAAAATGAACCAATGGACACAAACAGTCCCACAAAGTTGACCTCATTCCTGGAATCTTTGATCTCCCTTCATCAGTTGAAAAAGGTAGAGCTTCAGATATATTCTATAGGCCTTAATTAATCCACTGACAGCCATGACAGCCTCGTTTCATCATAAATAAATGTTGGAAATCCTCACAGGAACTAAAACATTGCTGCTTTCTTTCAAAGTTGAGTGATTTTCAACTTCCAAAATTGAAAGAGTCATAAAGTCAAATGACTATTCGAAATACCCACCTCAAGTTGGCGTCCAGGGGTCTCAGCAATTTCCAGCCTCAAGTAAAAGTAGATGGTGAAGTTTGGATCCCAAACAGGCATTTTCCTTTGGCCTACTGTTGTTTGAAGGCAGGATGGCACCTTGGTCATAGTGTCATAGATTTATAAAGCACGGAAGTAGACCCTTCACTTGACCCTTACCTATGCAACCAGATATCCTAAATTAATCTAGTCCCATTTGCCAACATTTGGCCAATATCCTTCTGATCATCTGCTGACATGGTAGATTGCCACTGTAATTGAGGAGCTGTTTGATCCTGGAGGGGTGATGAGCAAGCGGCTGGCAGCAGCCCAACGTATTTTAGGCAAAGTTTGAAAGGACACCCACACTTACTGCCTGGGTACATGCTGCATTGATCTACTCTTCAAAAATGTACTTGGGGATGTACTGTGGTGTGGTATCCCTCTCTGCATAACTAAACAGGGTGATTCACTTTGGTCAGCTAAATCCCAATGGCCAATGGGGACTTAAGGTTCTCCCTTCAATTTTCATCGCCTGACTATCATATTCACTCGTGACCTGCGGGTTTCACTGGCTGGGACAGCATTCATTGCCTGTCCCTAGTTCCCCTTGAGAAGGTGGTAATGAGTTGTCTCCTTAAATTGCTGCAGTCCGTGTGCGGTAAACAGATCCACAACTTCATTAGCTGGGGAATCCCAGGGTTCTCCCCCAATGATACTAAAGGAACAGCAATATATTTTCAAGCCAGGATAATGAGTGTCTTGGAGTTGAACTTGCAGGTGCTGGTGCTCCCATATACCTGCTGCTCTTGTCCTTCTATGTAGTATAGTTGTGGGTTTGGAAGGTGCTGTCTCAGGAGCTTTGGTGAATTTCTGCAGAGATCTTCAAACAACATGTCCAGATGAGGATGGGACAGGAAACAGCTGAAAATCTAATTTAGCTTAGCAGTCAGCTTGTCGCTTTTTTCATCTCCTAAGCCCAGCTTTGCTGGTATTTGGAAAAGTAATACCCTTTAATCAGCAAAACAGTGTGATTTGGAGTATCGGAATATAATACAGCTTCATCCTAAAGAACAGTTGGCTTTTAAGCTCCATAATTGGATCGCAGCACAGATCATTTTTAACCTACGCTATATTTGAAAATCCTAATGCTGAGCAAAGTCCAGTAAAATGTCAAAGGTATGTAAGGAAGAAACAGCACATTCTGGGAAAACTTTCTACTGTCAACTGCATTATGGAGTGGTGCATACTACAGCATATTTGTAAACTACAATTGGAATGGCAGGTTTGTTAAATTTGACAAATAAGATGCAGGACACAGAAATAATAAGAAAGAACAGTTGAAATTATCCACACAAGTATGCAATTCTGAAAAATAATGTTTTCTGGACAAAAACGTTCTATTCTGTAATCACTAAATGTTTTCAGGTTAAAATATTGCTCAATCCATATTGAGGCAATGTGATATTAACTGTTTGATGGGTTATAAATATTTACTAAAGATGTGTGATCTAAACGTCTGTGAGAATTTCCTGTTTCTTCACAATAAATTTGATGAAAATCTAAATCTCATGGTGGTTAAATGTTTGATAATGTTCCCATGAAAAGTTCTGGACTGCAAAGATAGGTGGCCATTCAGAAGATTGGACAGAATATTTAAAAAAATCAAAGAACTCTGGGTCTCTATGACTCTAGGAATTAAGAAAAGATTAACGTGGAAGGAAAAAATATAATGTGAAACAAAATTAGTTGATAAATATTAAAACAAGTGGGAAAAGTTTCTTTACACATTTAAAAAAAAGAAGAGTTAACAAAGTAAGTGTTGGACCTATGCAGTCTGGGGAGTTAATAATGGAGGACAAAGAGGTGATTGTTAATCTGAACAGATATTTTACTTTTATCTTCACTAGAGAGGATACAAGTAGCATCCCTGAAATAGCTGTAAATCAGAAATTTAAAGGGATGGAGAAACTCAAGAAAATTACAATTACCAGGTTGGCACTGCGAATTGATAAGTCCCTGGGTCCTGAGAAATTTCATTCTAGGGCCTTAAAAAAAGCAGCTAGTGAAATGGTTGATACATTGGTTCTAATTTTCCAAACTTCATTAAAGTTATGAATTCTTCCTTTCAACTAGAAAATAGATTACATGACTCAGTAATGCAAAAAAGTCAATTAGCTTAATATTAGTCATAGGGGAAATGTTAGAATCTCATAGTAAAGATATTATAACAGGGCATTTGGATAAGTTCAAGTTCCCTTTGTCAAAAGAAAATCATGTTTAAATAATTTATTGCAGTCTTTTGAAGATGTAACATGTTGTAGATAATGGGGAACAAGAGAATGTATTATCTCTGATATTGAGGAGGCTTTTGATAAGGTGGCACATCAAAGGTCATTGCAGAAAATGAAAGCTTATGGTGTAGGAGGTAACATATTAGATTTGAAACAAGATTGGCCTGCTAACAGGAAGCAGAATAGGAATAACATTTTTTTCAGGCTGGCAAGATGTCACAAGTGATATGCCACAGGGTTCAGTGCTGAGTCCTCAACTTTTTATAATTTATACAAATGTTTTATACAAAGAAATCAAAGGTATAGCCACTAAATTGCTGATGATATAAAGACAGATAGGAAAATGAGTTGTGGACAATTCATAAGGTGCCTACGAAGGGATATAGATAGGTTAAGCGAGTGAACAATGATCTGTCAAATGTTGTGTCATGTGGGAAATTGTGAAATTGTCTTTTATGGCAATAAGAATAAAAGAAAGCATATTATCTCTTTGGTGTGAGATTGAGACGTCCAAGATGAGAAGTGTCTGAGTACATGAATTGCAGAAGGTAGGTACGTAGCAGCAGCTGTGTATGATCTACGAGATGCACTGCAAAAGATCCTCAAATGACAGTTTGCAAACCTGCAACCACTTCATCCAGAAGAACAAGGACAGTAGATACATGGGAATATCACCATCTGCAAGGTCCCCTCCAAGCTACTCACTCGGAAATATATTTTTGCACCCTCAATGTCACTGGGTCAATTTCCTAGAATTCCTTCCCTAATTGCATTGTGAGCCTACCTACAACACATGGACTGCAGTGTTTCAAGAAACCATCACCTTCTCAATGCTGGCACAGCAATGCCCATGTCCCACAAGAGAATAAAAAAAAGTACATCAAGTTCAGAAGCTAATTAATACAGTTTGTTGTGAGAGAAATTTAATACAAAAGTAGAAAAGATATGCCTCAGTTTTATAGGGCCCTGGTAAGGTAACAACTGGAGTACTGTGTAAAATATTAGTTTCCTAATTTAAAAAGGATGTAAATGTGTTGGAAGCAGTTCAGAGAAGGCTGGCTAGATTAATTTTCTCTGTGGGATTTTGAACGTTGCCATCAGGGTTAAATGTGTGTCAGAAGCTTCTACTTTGTGGGAAAGTCACTCATTGTAATTTGTCCCATGATGTGATGTCCAGAGTAACCAGCATGATACACTCTGAAAGCTGGGTCCTTCATATTAACAGCTGCTCCAATCCTCCTTCCCATAATATTCTAGAGTCTGCCACATGATCTGCGATGAAGGATGCACCACAAAGAAGTTTACCATGAGTAGTTCCAAAACCCAATTTATTACATAACAGTAACCAGGTATAAATGACATTTACTGAGATATTTTAACTAATATTAACTAGAAGTAGAGAAGATATTTGTGTCTTTAAGTAGAGATTGTGTCCAACTCTTGTTTGCCTTTTATATGTATTAGACTGGGAAGAACTCCAGTTTATATGCATTACCTCATACAATAGAAGAGTTGCCAACTAATGGCTCGTCATTCAATTAAGGATAGAGGACTGACTATCCAGACTGAAGGGAACAAGACTGAGGGTAAGTAAAAAGTGCTCTGTCTCTCAAACAATTTTAAATTTAAATGAAACAAAGAGGTTTCTGTATCCAGGCGACCAGAGTTGGGAAGGGGGATGGGGAGGCAGCCGATGCTGTTGCTCCACTCAGGCAGGAATGGAGGCCTTTGAGGCATGCCTGAAATCCTAATCACCTTCAACTCAATCTCTGAATTTCCCCAGTCAATCATCATAAGGCTACCTCCAAGAAGCTAAACAACTCCCACCATCTCTACAAACATGAAGACTGGCTGGAAAAACCCTCTGAATATCTCATTCCCACCTCTGCAAAGCTGATCTGGCGGTGTTGGAGGGAGGACAGCAGAGTAAATGGAGCCCAGGAATTCGTGTAAATATGGAAACAAAAATATAGAAAGTAGTAGCTAGAGTATGCTATTTGACCCTTCTAGCCTGTCCACCATCCAATATGATCATGGTTGGTGTAGTTTCCTGTCTCAGCTCCACTTTCTTCTCTGTCCACAATAATCCGAGACTCCCTTGTCCATCAAAAATCTATCTCAGATAACAAAGTGTGGAGCTGGACGAACACAGCAGGCCAAGCAGCATCTCGGGAGCACCCTGAGATGCTGCTTGGCCTGCTGTGTTCATCCAGCTCCACACTTTGTTATCTTGGATTCTATAGCATCTGCAGGTCCCATTATCTCTGAAAAATCTATCTCACTTAGTTTTGAATAAATTTAATGATCCACTAAAGGTCTGAGGTAGGGAATTCTACCCTCTAATTTTCAGAGAAAACATTTCATCTCATGTCTATGGCAAAAGGGTGACTTCTTATTCTTAAACCATGTGTCTTAGTTTTTAAGCCACTCCCACAAGAAGAAGGACCTTATAAAGCATCCACTCTGTCAAATCTCCTCAAGATCTCACACATCACCATAAGGCTGCCTCCCCCATTCTTCTAAACTCCAATGGATGTAGACCTAAATTCTTTAACCTTTTTCTTACAAAGTAAACCTACAAATGAGTTCATTGAACCTCTCTGAACTACTTAAACAACAATTGTGTTATTTTCAAGTAAGGGGACCAAAACTGTTTTCAGCACTATAATACATCAGCCCTTGTTATTTTTTCCATTTGTGCAACTCAAAGATATCATAAAAAAGATTGAACTCAGGCAATGAAGATGTAAAGGCTCGACTATATACTGTTGTTGTAAGAATTAAAACATTGAAAGATTGAGTCGCAAACAGAGTCACTGCTCCATTTTAATCCACAATTGTCAATACCATCAACACAGAGAAACTAATTCCATCCCGTGATTTGATTTTGTTTCGTTTTTGGCAGATGAACTCAATCTTAATGTTACAAAAAGTGAAAGCTCATTAAGTCAGCACAGTTCATAAATTTAGTTTTTAATTTGATGCAACATACATTTTTTTTAATTGAATGTAACAGAAATCTAGCCTATCGTCACATATTTAAAAATTGTTATAGTTTCCTGTAATCAGATAAGGAAGGGCAGAAATTCATTCACTCATAAAGGCAATAAAACAATAAGGCAATTCATTAACCACATGTGGTGGGATTGAAACATTTCAACTGTAATTTTAAGACAAATGGATTGGTCATATACCATCCACCCATTTGTATGGACATTGAGTGATTAATCAATGATCCAAAAATCAAGAGCTGAAGGTTGCTCATAAAACAAACAGAAAATTTTAGGTTTGATTGCTCCAGAGGAGTCAAGGATATCCTAACTGGCTCTTGACAATTACTGAAAACCACTGTTGGGTCTCCAAAGCCTCCACACTATTTATTCCATGAACTCCAGACAAAGCAACAAGCTGAAATTTATGGTTAGCTTAGTGAGGGATCCAACAGATTTCTCACCCTCCCGGAAATCATAAGTTAAGGAAAGGTTGCCAGTTGATGCCTACATCTATACTGTTAGGCAGCTGAATGAGGCACAGAGGTGATGGGAACTGCAGATGCTGGAGAATCCAAGATAACAAAGTGTGAAGCTGGATGAACACAGCAGGCCAAGCAGCATTTTAGGAGCACGAAAGTTGACTTTTCGGGCCTAGACCCTTCACCAGAGGTTCTGATGAAGGGTCTAGGCCCGAAACATCAGCTTTTGTGCTCCTAAGATGCTGAATGAGGCACAGGTGTTTTTTTTTAAACTTGTCTTGAGCCTCAACATGGCAAGAACCAGTGGTCACAGTGACAGTTCATATTATTTCAACCTTGTGAGGAAGAATAGAACCCATGACCTCTTTTTCCTCTCCTTGTTTGAAGACAACTTAGCATGAAAATGCTTGCCAATTCAATGAGTGCTTAGCTGTTTACATGCTACATCTATAAATGATATCAATGATAGATTTCCTTGTAAGCTTTAAAAAAAAGTCAGTAGAATTTATTGTGCTTAACACCTAACATAATGAAAAGGAAAAATGCTCTGACTTTCTCATAGACACATGCATTCACAACTATACAGACAAATGTAAATTATAAACTGCATTGGGTAAGATTAAGTATTTTGAAATCCAGTAAAAGTTAATGGTATGCTGACCTCATTGATTATGGTTGGTATGGTATCAGATTGGTTTTGATTATCTTTCTGGCTTTTGTATTGAGACATTTTAAGAGTGTTGACAGAGAATTCCTATTGGTAGAAGTTAAAGCAAGAGAGAGTTAAAGGGTAAATAAACTTTCCTGTTTCTCCATTGTCTCTTCATCTTCAATTTTGCAACTTAATTGAAAACAAGTTCTTCAAATCTGAAGGAGAGCTAGCTGGCTCATTAGATGATTCCCTCCAACCAACCAGTTACCCAAACATAGTCATAGCTAGTACATTCCAAGTCCAATGCTTAGACATCAGTATGGCAAATTTTTGATTAACCGGCAATATTGGCCCAGAAATGTGTTGGTTGATCAAATATTCTGATTGATCAAGGGGTCCACGTAATCAATGTAAAGCACACCATAAGTAATAGAAACATAATGTGAGTGTCATATACATCACTGTTATACCTTATTTACACCATAAATCACTTAAATAATCATGCAACTTTGTATATCACAGCTGGAAGGTTTCTCTTGTCAGCAAGGGTGTATTATCCAAAATAACTTCATCTAAGCTTTGTTCCACACCCAATTGGATGTTCAGGGAATGGGTCACAAGGTAGCAGAATCACATTACTCTGAGTTAATCATGTCCAATGAGTTCTTGTAGATTTCAATTTAGTGGCTTTGGAAATTCATAGGTACAGTTATACAAACATGTTGCTATTTTGGAAGCTGCTGCTTTCAGTCATTGATGCTGTTGTTCAGCCTTTTAAAATGTGGCCAGCAGCTACAATGCAATTGATAAATGAAGTCACTTTTAAAATGAAACATGGACTGATAACAATATAAATGGCAAGTATAAGTTAGATATTAAGAGATCTGTACAGATGATAACAAAAGAGAGCAAACTAGTGAAGTATATAATATGTAATATGTAGATTCAGTTTTCAAATTAGTTGATGCTTGGCAGAAGTAGCCTACTCTCTTTTGAATAAGTACTTGAGAAGCATAGCTTTGTGTCAGGAATTGAGGTAAAATCAATTTTGGGACAAACAATTCTTTTCCCTCTGCCTGCATTGTATTATTTTAAGCAGAACTCTGTTTCTAATGGGTGCACTACATAAAACTGTTCAGAATTTAGTGTCACAGTAATGGACATAAGACAGTATTTCAGGGCTTCTTTCTCTAGACATGGCATTCCTTTGCCTTGACTAAATGTAAATATTAGAATGAGAGATTGGCCCTTGATGAAATGGTCCTTCATTTGTCGGCACCAAAGTTGTCTATTTGATAATTTCCCTACACTCAAAAATAATCATCTTAATAAAACTTGTTAAGAACAACAAGAAATATACCAGGTAACTTATGGCTATGTAATTAATCTCCAAGGGAAGGCTGATTTGTGTAAAGTTTTGCTGTGTACAAGTTTAACTGAACACACACTCATTTAGATTAAGACATCAACTTTTTAACTGAGTCTGACACTAAACGTTTCCTGACCCATCAATTTATAAAGTCTATTCACAACATAACCATCCTGTAAGTAACTCCAGTTAAATACTGCCAAAAATTCTGGTTGGAAGCCCCTCTTTGGCCTGGATTTTGCTGTCCGTGTTGAACGAACAAAATTCACCCATGATAGCAAATATCACTCTCTCAACACTCACCGAGTCAAAATGTTTCTTTTGAATTCCCTGCTGGATTTCTTGGTGATGACCTTTTTTTGATAGGCTCTAGCTATGCCCTTTCCTTCAAGAGGAAACCCTCTCCATATCCAATCTATCAAGAATTTACATAATTTTTAACAACTCTTGTACTTATCCTTCAGCCTTACTTCCTCAAGAGATATAACACATGACCTGTCAATTCTTTCCAGATTGTTGCATTCCCAGCATTTCTGATGTCACTCTGGTAAATCATTTCTGCACCTTCTCTAACACTTCTGTACATATTTAACAGGATAGAGTCACAGAATCACACAGCATGGAAACAGAAAATTCGGTCCAACTAGCCCATGCTGACAATGTACCCAAACTAAAATAATCCCACCTGCCTGCATTTGTCCATTTCCCTCCAAACCTTTCCTATTCATGTACTTATCCAAATGTCTTTTAAATGTTGTAACTGCACTTGCATTAACTACTTTCTCCAAAATTTCATTCTGCAAAGGAACCACTCTCTGCATAAAAAGTTGGTCCTTAAGTCCTTTCTAAAACTTTCTCATCCGAGGAAAAAGACCATTGTCTATACCCCTTGTGATTAAAAAAACCTCTATAATGTCACCCCTCAACCTCCTATTCTCCAGTAAAAAGAAACATATCCAGCCTAGTTCATAACTCAAACTCCAGGAAACATCCTGGTAAATCTTTTCTGAACTGTCTCTAATTTAATTATATCCTTGCTATATTTTCCTGTAATTGTGATATTGTTATGATGAACTAAAATAAACAATAACCACCATAATGAGATGTTTTGTGCAAATATAGCTAAGGCAGGTTCAAGTGATTCATTCAAGGGGGCATTGAATGATTATTCGGATAAAAATAATGTTCAGGAATATGCAGATATGATGGACTGAACAGCCTCCTTCTGCACCTTTATAATTCTGTGATACAGATGTCAAATAATCTAACATAGAAGCAAGACCATTGGGGATTGTACATCAAGGGTCCTGCCCACAATAGTCCCATGCAATAGGTGATTAAGGTGTTTCACAGACTCCATGGTCACCTGTAATACAAACACAAATAGATTCAAGAACAACTTCTTCCCCATTGTTATCAGCTTTTGAAAGGACCTCTCTAAAATGTTAATTTAGAACCTTCTCTCTCTCTTTGCACCTTCTCTGCAGCTGTAACATTGTACTTCTGCCTGCTTCCCTGATGTAGTTTTTATGATATGATGAAACTCACCAAAGATCCTCAGACAGCACCTTCCAAACTCACGAACACTTCCATCTAGATGGACAAGGGTAGCAGATATATGGGAACACCATCACCTCCAAGTTCCTCTCCAAGTCGCTCACCATCCTGACTTGGAAATATATCACTGTTCCTAAACTGCTGCTAGGTCAAAAACCTGGAATTCCCTCCCTAATAGCATTATGGGTCAACCTACAGCAGATGGACTACAGCAGTTCAAAAAGGCAGCTCACCACCACCTTCTCAAAGAGCAACTAGGAATGGGCAAGAATTGCTGGCCAGCCAGCAACGCCCACATCCCACAAATGAATTTTTTAAAATGTGCCTGTATAACAGGCAAAACAACACTTTTCACTGTATCTAAATACATATGACAACAATTTTGTTGGTCTGAAGAATCCATGTTCAATGAGTTCTCCCAAATCACCACCCCTAATTCAATATTTGAATGGGCTGCTTCTGAATGTTTGGTCATACTTCAGCTCCAAGCTTTTGAACTTTGGTTGAACAGGATAGAGTGGGAGATGGTGGGTGTTTTGTAATCCAATTAAAATGGACATTAGCAGGTGTGGTGGAGTCATCAGACCCATCTGCCCACCTCTCTCTACCCCTACCACTGCTCATGATGTTGTAAAACCTGATAGATTTTCAGCCATCTTCTTTCAGAATTGGGATCGACAGGGCCTATTGTGTTTAATGCAGTAGAGGAAATACACTTGCGACTAGGCACAGGTTACATTGGCATGACCAAAGTTTTTAGAGACTAGAAGAGGACCTGAATGGCCCTTTGACATTCATATTTCAAATGAAATTTTAAAATCCTTTTGAGGTTTTGATTTTCGAAATTGGGTCCCTTTAAAGGACCATTGCTTTTTTATTTGGTTGCATTGAGTTCAACTTGAATTAACTTGAGTAAACTTAAATTTGTTTTCAAAGGAGCATAAAGTATGGATCTTCAGGTCAGTGAGGATGTTTAACGATTATTCTGAAGTCAGTACACTGTCAACAACACGGTAAAGCTCATTCAATGAGATGTATCTTTATGAGAATTTGTGCAGCAATAGGGTGGTCAGGGTGGAGAGGAATTGGCTGTTCCCCTAGTTGAAGGATCAATAACAAAAGGGCACATTTAAGGTGAAAAACAGGAGTTTTAGAGGGGACCTGAGGAAAAGTGTCTTCACTCATAGGGTAGTAGAAACCTGGAATGCACTGCCTGGGGGTTAGTTGAGGTAAGAGACCTCACAGGAACCAGAAGTTGCAGGAACCTGATATGGATGATGAGCAGATCAAGTGCACCTGAGGAAATGGGTGTTACTGACTAGGCATTTAATGTCATCTCTGATAACCCAGATGGCAGTCAAATGTCAAATCAATATTGCTGTCGATCTGGAGGTCAGACCAATTAAGGATGGTAGATTTTCTTTCTTAAATGATATGAGTGAGCCAAGTGTTTCAGAGGAGAGGGTAAGGTTTTGAGTCATCATACAGAGTCCAACTGACGACAAAATAGGAAACAGCTGGTACTGGGAGTATAGCTCTTAGAACTTGTATCTAGTAGATATGATGGATATTGACTTTTGAATTAATGGCAAAAATCCATGTGTTGATAAGTGCAAAGGAGAGGAGGAAGGAATCAGAAGGCCATTGTATGCATTCCCTAGACCACAAACTTACTGGAAAGACCAATCTACCTTTGGGTATCACAGAACCAGAGCTGTAGGAGACTGCCACTGTCTAGGCTGATGGAATCCATATCTTTGGCATCAAAGACCTCATATCTCAGCACCCCACCACAGGCAACACTAGTTCAGTTAGTGAGCTCAAAATCATTATGGATTTGAACCTCTTCACTTCTGACACTTCCAAGGATCACCTGCAGGCCTTGGTGGCATCTCAAAAAGTTGCACCTGAATGGGCATTATTAGTCAGTTTGTGAAACCTAAACCATGTAATGATACAGCAAGGATGCTGTGGGACCTTACAGGCCCAGAAAGGAATGGGTTTTGACCCAGTTACCAGAATTCCAAAGACGCCAGACAGCATCAGCTGTGCCCATGTGGTCATTAAAGCACTGAAATCAGTGAGATTCCCTAACTGCAAAGTTTTCCAATTCCTCAATGATTCACTTGTCTGTTAACAGTGTTCAACTTTCTGCTGTAATTTGTTCATTTAGAAATGACCAAAACACTGCAAATTTGACCTTGAGTTGAATCTTCTGTTTTTGTTGGCTATGACTGAGTTGCATTAAGTGCCTTGGAAGGATTTCTGCCAAGAGACTCATCATAATCTTATAAATCTCCCTTGATTAATGATCAACATTGCCCTTATGGCATATCTCATGTCCAATTCTAGCCCTGTTCCCAGATCAACTTGCCCCTTAGCACGTATCCTGAAATTCACCAGAATCGCATGTACTGTCAGTCTGGAGCTTTCCTGCAAGCCTCCCAACATATGCCTTGGACATGGTAGACAGAGAAATTGGCACAACGCTTCGAGGATAGGGACCCGGCGGTCCTGCAAGACAGATAGATGCAGATGCGGAACTTCTTCCCCCAAGACCAGCAGTGGTGGCCATGACAGCAAAACATGCCAACCTGGTCTGCCATTGCTACTTGGGCTAAAGCAATTTCAGCCTTCTGAAGGAATGCCCAGCACTGTAGGAAGCAGTACTTTTTTTTTTTCTCATTCACCAGGATAACTGGACCCAAAGTGTTAACTCTGATTTTTCAACATAAGTGCTGCCAGACCTGCTGAGCTTTTCCAGCAACTTCTGTTTTTGTTCCAAAAAGTAATATAAACCTGGTTTTGTTCATGGCAAATAAGTGAGTGAATGCTATGATAGCAAGTGAAGAACCCAAGATACAGTCTGGTCCAGGTCATGAGCTCTGTATGTGTGTCCCAAGTGCACAGCATCCTTGCTGTATCATTACAATCAATGTTGCTGGTGCAGTCCAACGTGCAGCATTGAAGTGCAGAAGCATCCTGTTAATGAGTGGGATGTGCCATGAGAGTTCTTCGAAGCCAGTACATGCCCATGCCAATGTATGTTGACATGGGGTACATATGGCTGGTGTTAATGGAACATGCCCTGAGATGTTGGAGCCTGTGAAGCTCATTTGGAGCAAGCAGTGAGCTGAGATCACCAGTTATCGTTCTGACCTCCATGGTGGGTTTGCTTGCTGAGGAGCTTGTTTGACAAGTGTGATAAGAGGGAAAATTGAATACTCAAGAGATGTGTTGGGCATGGAAAAGACATTCAACTTGTATTAATTGCCTTATTTGGCAACTCACCACTGCTTAACAAGAAAACCTCCACATATCAAAAGTATGAAAGATGCTCCTGATGTTGAGATTGACCTTGCCAGAATTCCCATCCGATCCTGTCATAAATCTTAGTATGGCCCACATTGCTGAGACCTGAGGAGATTATGCTCCTTGTCTCTTAGCTGACCATCTGTCAGCTAGACTAAAGAAAATCACTGAGGATGCTGGAAATCTGAAATAAAACGGGAGCATCCATGGAGAGAGATATAGTGTTGGTGTGCAGAATTTAATACTTTCTGGAGATGTAGTGGGGCAGGGTAGACTTGAATCAAGTCACGGTGAGAGGGGTTGCAGAACGGGTGTGGTGCAGCTAGCTCTGATATTTCAACAGGGTCATTGCCAAGACTGTTAAATTCTAGCTAATGTTTCAACTCATCACTTATGATCCGAACTTAACTGTGCTGAGAAATTCCTGGGTGTTTCTTCGAATATTTATTATTTAAAGAGAAACACCTTTACGCTTAGGGAGCTAGGGTAATTAACTACTTCTAAGCAAGCTAGTGAAATCGGTATACTTGTGAGTTCACTGTCACTTTTTCTCTCAATAAAAGTAATTACGCATGGAACACATGGTCGTAATGTCTTAAATTAATTGCAAAATGCTTTCATTACAATGAATTTGAGATGCTGTGTTTTGCTCCAGAGGAAAATGCACCGCACAAAGCAAGATCTCACAGGGAACAATGAGATACACAGCTAGGTCCTATTTATTTAATCATTCTTATTAAAGAAAATTATATTTCTTTGTACATCAAAAACATATTAAAAGGATCTCTAATTCCCAGCTGAATCTGAATTATGGTTTGAAGTTCTTTGGGACATGAACATCGCTGGGTGGCTAATGTTTTTATTACCTGTCCCTAGTTTCCTTGAGAAGGTGGTAGTGAGCTACCTTCTTGAATTGCTGCAGTCCACATGCTGTATGTTAACCCACAGTGTCTTTAAGGAGGGAATTCCAGGATTTTGACCTTGTGATAATAAAGCAACAGTGATATCTTTCCAAATCAGGATGGCAAGTGACTTGGAGAGGCAATGCAGATGGTGGTGTTCCTGTGTATCTGCTGCTTTTGTCCTAGCTGGGAGTGTTTGTGGGTTGGGAGATGCTTCTTAGGATTTTTTGCGAATTTCTACAATGCATCTTGCAGATAGTACACGCTACTATTTCTGAGTATTGGTGGTGGAAGGAATAGGTGCTTGGGGAAGTGATGCCAATCATGTGGGCTGCTTTGTCCTGGATATTGAGTATTCTTGAGTGTTGTTGGAGCTGCACCCATCCAAGCAAGTGGGGAGTTTTCCATCACACTCCTGACTTATGTGTTACAGATGGTGGACAGGCTTTAAAGACTCATTTCAAGGATTGTACCTCTGAAAACATGGCATGTTGTCAATCCTGCACTGGCTTATCAACTTAGATAACATATAGAGGGAGCTTTTGATCCCATAATCTTCTGGCACAGAGGCAAGAGTGTCCCCAACTGAACTGAGTTCATGTTGAAGATCTTTCTTTTAAGCCTCCCTTCTTTTACTGGCAAAGTATAATTTCCAATAATACACAAATTTAGCAAGGAATGAGGCATCATTCAGATTCGCAGCAATCTTGCAGATCTTTGCCAAGGTTTTAATTTAGTCATGCTATCTTAATTTCATCCAATTGTTTACATTAATTGGCATTTCATAAAGAAAGCTAATTCTTCAAATGTATTGCCTTCATGTAACTTTACTTCAAGATCAAAGTTGTAAGACTCAATATCTTTGACTTTCAATTAAGATTTAAACTGAGTATTGCTGTCAACTATAAACTGCAAAAAGTTTTACAGGATTCGCACATACATTTATAGTGTCTGTTTTATTGCCTATTGCCCTAATCAGGATGGTTTGGTTGGCAGACGTCCTTAAAATTGGAGCCAGCCCAATGGCACCATTCCTGGAGCCTTCATCACCTTCTCTCCATTGCACTTTTACCAGTCAAGGGATCATAGCCAAAAGCCTCAGTTCCTTGTAGGTCAATTGAGTTGGCAATTAATTGAGCACTGAATGGTCTCCTGCCATTGCCATTAAAATTTGAGTGAAGATGGACAACCATCCACCAAAAGAGACATGGCTGGCTGACAGCTGGATAAGGGTGTGAGTGGGGTTGTGGGTGACAGGGGCAGCACTTCCCTTTAGGATCTGCTCTGCCATTTGATTCCTTCCAACTGCTCTTTGTACCACTCCCAATTATTTGTGGCAGCCCAGACTTGATTCTTACCTCCCTCCTGTCTTGTCAATCTGAGCCCCTATCAATGACCCTGAATCCCCCTAACCTGAAAAGATCCTAGACATACCTTGGAATCTGGTTTGTCAAAGATTGCTCCCCTGGGCTCATTTAGTTGGCTGGACGCTGGTTCACCAGGTTTTTTTACATGGATAGTAGATTACCCCAATTCTTAGGATCAAACATAATCCCAATATCTCTTGTCTCCTACAGCTTCAGTTTTAGAGATAATATTCAATAAACCAGCTCATACTGTAACAATACCAATTCAGATTCTCAACACTTCCTCTTAGGTTTCTTTTTAACCATCTAATGTATGAAATCTTGCCTCATGTAACACCACATCAGTCGAATTGATTTGAAATATTTGGTGTGTTGTTTATCTTATCCCACAAAAATATCAAATAAAATTTTTATAAGGTAACAACAGTTTCCCTTTCAAAGCCTTCAAAAAGCTATAGCCAGCCCCAAGCAGTTTGCCTCCTTAATTGCCTGTGTATTAAAAAGGACTACACTTACAACCTTTTTGTCAGCAAAATGTTTTCATGCAGCAGAGCATCCACTTTTTATTCACTAGAGAAAGTGTGGTCCAAATCTTTAAAGGGATCGATTTGACCCTGTCACTGAAGGATGATCACAGGAAAGAAAGAGTGATGAGTCAGCCTCCAGAAATAGTCAGCACAGGCTTTCATAGTGTTTGCTGAAACATGGGCCTTCTGGGGATATAACTAATAACAGTCAAAAATGCTGCTAATTATTGTAGAGCACAGGGAGGAGAATGTGACTAAAACCTTGTGCAGAATATTTGTGCTGATTTTTGCTTCATGTGTAGACACTCTTGGCATTTTGCTACTTTAATTTTAATGACAGCTGAAATATTCATTTTTAAGTGAGGGATACCGAATGCATCATTTCCTGAACAGGCCATGGATTGTATCACAAATCTAGCCTGATAATTAAAGTTAGTGTTTATTTACCAGAAACTAAAGTAGATGCTTTATGTTTCTGCTGTCATTGATTCAGTGCTTTTACAATTTTCTTTCTTGTAGGAACTATGGGGCTTTTTGGCTGAAATAAACAATTTTCCAATTAAACAATGAAATAAATTTGGGCAGCAGGGTAATTCAGTGGTTAACACAGCTGCCTCACGGTGCCAGAGAATGGTTTGATTCCACAGTGTGGAGCTGGAGGAACACAGAGGCCAGGCAGCATCAGAGAAGCAAGAAAGTTGATGTTTCAGATTGGGACCCTTCTTCAGAAATGCCAACTCTCCCGTCTTCTGATGTTGCCTGGCCTGTTGTGCTCCTCCAGCTCCACACTGTGTTATCTCTGACTCCAGCAACTGCAGTTCTTACTATCTCTGGTTTTGATTCCAGGCTTCAGTAACTCTCTGCGTACAGTTCATATGTTCTGCCAGTGTCTGGGTGGATTTCTGGTTTCTTTCCACAGTCAGAAGGTGTACAGGTTAGGTGGATTAACCAAGGTAAATGTGGGGTTTACAGGGATAGGATAGGGGACTGGTCTGGGTGGAATGCTCTTTGGAGGGTTGGTGCAGCTCCATGGGCTGAATGGCCTCTTTCTGCATTGTGGGAATTCTATTCTATGGCTTTATAAGCATGAATGACAGACAATAATTTAACAACTGAAGTGTTTACAAGAATTCCACATGACAAAAGTCTACCATCAGGCGATTGTCACTGGCCAAATCTGTATGGTGAAGCAGCAGGTTGTAGATGGGGAGTATGGTTGGAGAGGTATTCAGAGGCTGTCAACGAGTGGCAATGTTAGTCATGTGAAAAGGAAGACACCTGAGCATGTGATTTCCATCTGGGGTATGGAAAGGATATATTTTCTGCTCTACCACCACATAAAACAAACTTGATGACTTACTTTAATGGAAATCTTAAGGTCTCACACCTGTTTGTCACAGGTTTCCAGCTGTGATTCCAATGTTGGGCACTATTGCTATGGACAGTAGATTAGCACTAGATTCTGCAGATTTTGATTCTATCACAAATAATCCCTCCATCTTTCTGTAATGGCAGCAGTGACATTGTTGGATAGTTAGTATACTTGCCTGATTTGAATCTCCTTCTGACAACATTCCCATGTAGGGGAAAATAATGTCACTGTGTCTTCATCAATCTTGGGCCTGCATCCAAATCAAGGAAGGGAACTGTTAAAATTAGATGAATAGGGGTAATTTAAATGGTGGTTGTGATCTCTGTGTGCTGTAGAAACATAAACAAGCGCTCAAATTATCTGTACTTCAATGGCATTACCATTGTTGTCAATGTGATGTTTTTATACCAGCACCTGCCTTTCTCATCTGGTTCACATTGAGTTTGTGAATTCAGAGGCTATTTTCAGTCTTACCATTCGCCTTTATAAAAAACAAGCCACCATTCCTGAATCTGTGAAGCCATTATCAAGGATGTTTAATTAGAAGGACATATCTGGCTTTATGATCCAACCATTTGCTTGCTTATTTGTGTCTCTTTAATGATCCCTGATATATTTGCTGATTCCACTGAAGAATTATCAACTCTCTCCCTAACGTACATCAATTAAACAAGATGTTCCTTCTGTTCTCCAAGGCTCTGCATTAATACATCATGGAGAAAGGAAGGCACTCACTTGATGCTCTTATATTACAAGCACTTAGTTTGATATTATTGTCAGCTTTAGACGAGATATGCCAACAGCACAGGGTGATCTCGTTCATTCAACATTGCTCTTTGGAAAGCAAGGAAACATTTTCATGAACTCAACTCATCAGCATCTGCATAGTGATGCATTCACAACTTGCATAAACAATTGATAGGACAATCCAAATTCTGTTGACATCAAACCTTTAAAAACTAAATTATTAAATATTTCTTCATGTGCACTTTTGCTGTAACCAATATCAGATGCTGAAAGATTGAGTCTAAGCCTGGAGATGATTTCAGGCTGACTCTTATGATTAAACGCATCACCAATTCAGTAATTTCATTCCCCCATTGATTTTGCCATTATGTGTTGATGAATACAACATGTAAGCTATTGCATTCATGGAAATACCACAATACAGCTGAACCACTGATAATCCTAATAACACAAAGGTATCTGCAGATGCTAGTTTTGCTATCTAGGGGATGATTATTCATGTAGCTGACAAAGTCAGAAGTCTCCACTGCCTAACACAGCTGATTGCTCTTTCCAAGCAAATGTGTCCCTTCTGGATTAGGAACAGGAGTCTTAATAAACATAGCACCCTCCAGCAAAGCATCTGCAATATTCTCTAGATCCAGTGGGAGGAATGCCAAACAAAATTAGTGTTCTTGAAAGCATCTCAACAAACATTGAAACAAAACAACTCCAAAACTAATACCAATGGGCTATACTTTGCCTGAATAGCTGAAAGAATGCTATTATCAGCTGTTTTCTCTCAATTCTCAGATGGCCAGTGCTCCAAAGGAGATCCATTAAATGCTTCCAAGACACTCTGAAACTGTCCTTGACATGCGTCAGCATTGACATTACTAACTATGGAGAAGCCTGTTACCAATTTTCAAATTAATTCTGAAATAGCAGAATTGATGTATGAAATTTCATTGGATCACATAGGACCGTGGCCTGGTGAGCCAATCCTGGTGCCTATGAGGTTCAGAAAAAATGATCTGGCAACATGTCACAAAATAAAAAGTAGCGCTTGGGTAGTGTTGGAGGACAGAGAAAGCTACAGTGTCAGATACATAATTCTTTGAAGTTTTCATCTCAAATAGATAGGGTGGTTAAGAAGGCATTTGATAGGCTTGCTTTCATTGCTCAGACCTTTGATTATCGGAGTTGGTTCCTCATGTTGAAGTTGTATAGGACATCGGTGAGGCTTCTTCTTCAGTACTCTGTCCAGTTCTGTTTTCCCCATTATAGGAAGGATATTATGAAGCTGGAGATGTTCAGAAAACATTTACCAGAATGGTGCCATGAATGGAAGGCTTGTGTTATAAGGACAGGCTGGATAGGCAGGGACTTTTCTCATTGGAGTGCCGGAGGTTGAGGGGTGACCTTATAGAGATTTATAAAATCATGAGGGAAACACATAAGGTGAATGCCAAGTGTCTTTTTCCTGGTGTGGGGGCTTTCAAGATGATGGGGCATATTTTTAAAATGAGAGGAGAAAGACGTTTTATTTTACACAGGGAGTGGTTCATGTGTGGAATGAATTTCCAGAGGAAGTGACGGATGCAGGTGCAATTATGTTGAAAAGACATTTAGATGAGATCATTATTAAGAAATGTTTGGAGGGATATAGGCCAAGCGCAGCAGGTGGAAATAGTTTAGTTTGGGATTATATTCACCATGGACTGGTTGGGCCAAACTGTTTCCGTATGACTTGATGACTCTATAACTGTATGGCATGGCTCGCAGATCTGATTTTGTACCAAAGCCCTTACACACTGGTATCATTGGAGCCTGTGAAAGCAAGATGGGAAGTAAGTTGCAGCTGCAATTATTCTCTTGTCTTTATGTTCTGGAGAACATGGGTGTTAAACCTTCTCCATGTTTCTTTGAGTACCTTTGCTGCTTGGGCTTATGCTTGTGGCAGAATCTCCACATCTATGATCAATCCTGCAGAGATTTGCACCCAACAAGTGTCAGATGATGTGCATTTCCTTCCTATCCCATGTACAAACAATGTCGTGTTTCAGAAGATATCAATCTGATGAAAGAGTGTGTTGGTGATAGTGAGCCATTGTTCAATATATTTGGTGGGAAGCAGGAGGAAACTGTTGATATTTGATGTCCTACTCCTCCCTTCCCAATGTTTTCTTTCCAGATGGTACAGTTGTAATCAATTCTTGAATAAGCAGTTTAAAGTGGAATCATTTTGTCTGGTTTGGAGATAGCTCCGAGTATGAAATCCAGAATTAGGTAACAGAACTCATTTGTTTCAACAGTTGAGTCAAGTGTGGGAGAACAAGTGCTGCTATTTGTAGCTGATTGACTGCTACATGAGCTGAAGGTGTGAAGTTTGAGTATTTCATTAACACCACCTGGACATTCTATAAGTATCCCTGTGATTCTATTTTTGATGGAAAGCTAAACTCCATGGATATAACAATTCAATTAGGATAAAGTATCAGCTTGAGAAAGGATACAAACAAATCCAGGTGCTCTTGGAAACTCAAATTGTGACGAGTGCCAGTAATCAGTTCTGTTTTTTTTTTGACGTGGTTGGGATGTGAAACAAATGCTATTCTGCTAAAGGAAACCCCTCAAAAAATAAAAGGGGAGGTATATCCAAGTAAATAATAAAGGTCTAACCATCATTTAGTCATCAAGGATTGATGGACTCCATCCATTGGTTGATTTAAAACAGTGAAAAATGTGCATCATATGCCGTATACACACTAGAGAGCAGGCATTACAGCCCAGCAACTGTGTGTGCAGCTCGCAGATCCATGGCCGACCAATAGAAAGGCAGAGTCACAACATTATATACACATAGCACTTGGCGTCCTTCAATGCAAGCCCTCTTCATGACATTTGACAATATGACTTATTCTGTATCAAAACAAAACTGTAGAAGTACATGTATGATGCACAATGAGACTGACCTTGTCCACAATGCTTCCAGAGGATCTATTCAATTCAAAGACAGCAGACAGAATCTTTTAAGGGCCTGAGTGACGCACTCTGTGATGAGATTTGTGGCAGAATTGCATGAGCTTTTCACATGTAATGAGGCAATTTTCCACTAGGAAGCAGTGAGTTGCCATAAGGGGAATATTGCTTTATAAATGTTCTATTAACAACACAACTCATCTCATTCACATCTGGCTTCTGATCTTAGCAAACATGCCAGACAAGCTAGACAAGGAGAAGACTAAACAACAAAACCATAGTAGGTAGGTCTTGATTTCAACTTGCTGCTTGGTCCAAAAGATGTGCATGTTGGACAGCAGGAACCAAAGTCTCAGAACCAGCGCCATTGGCACGATTGACATGGATCTCATGTCCATGACCATTTGTATCTAATATGTCCCAACTTCTAAAATCCTCAGTATATTCCTCCAGTCTGACAGGATGGTTCTGCACTTCAGTGCTGCATTTTGGGCTGCGCAGGCAACTACCATTAAAATGCTGCAGCAAGGACAACTTGCACTCAGGGATATGCATCCAGGTCATTGATGGGACCAAAATGCGCAACTGGGCTGTTTTCCTGCATCAAAATATTCAATCACTCTGTGGATAATCTGCCTTGATTTGTCTTAACTTACCTCAGTATGTTTTGCTCCCGAAGCTGGAGATAAACATTCATATTACTTATATCTTGCCTTGCCATTTAGCATGGACCCAAATCCAGGAAACTTGTCATGATTGTTAGCAGACAAGTCAAAGCAGATTGCTTTTACTCAAAGGGTTGAGGGACAGTAATGTCAAGGGCAGTCTCCACTGCCAGTACAGGATCTTGGAAATGGTTAGTGAGCAACTGGGGATGGTCATGGTCAGGATGCGCTGCATGTCACAAGAGGTTGAGAATCAAAATACCATGCAGTATGCCAGCTATCTTGACATTTTCTGGCCTTTTGGTGACAGTTTTCCTCCAAGAATAAAAGACTGGCAGGGATTAAGGGAGATGAAAATGAGTGGCACTGTGGTTACATTTTGGTGCAGGTGGGGAAGTGTCCTGAATGAGTGAGTAGGCAATGAAAGCACACTAAGGGTTAGTGGTGTCAACTGCTAGGGTGTTTGACAGCAAGTGAGGGACGATGTTGCAAAATGGTAGAAAATTAGCCATTGTGGGAATTGGACAGAGCAAGCGTGAGGTATTGGAGAGAAAGTGGTGGCACTTATGATGGTGGAATGGAGAAGTCATTGACCTTTCTCCTACATTGCTGAGCATTCTTTTCATATAGCTGAGGCTATTTTAATCCAGGTGGCAACCTCGGACTAGACTGGCATGGTCTAGTGTCATGTCTTCCTCTGCTGGCCTTGGGGACGAGGCTGTCCCCTCTCCGCACCATCCCATCTAGTAGGGCCTAGGGCTCCCTGTCCACAAAGTGGGGTGCTGATAACTCTGCCATATTCGGTAAAAATATCAAGAGCCATGCAAAGCAGCTCTGGATTGACTGTCCTTCTTTGGGTGAGCAATGGCACTGGTGCAAGGGATGTTGATTAATTCTGAGACATTTTGTCAATGGTCAGTTGTTTCAGGAATGTTGCATATTAAGATGGGTCTGGAATTGCAGGGGAGAGATGCCAAAGAGCTGCACAATAGTTAATGTTACAAGTTCAGTAAGATATGATGATAAAACTCATTGGACCTCTCTCCAAAAAAATCTCTCAAAACATATGACACAACTCACACTTACCCAAAATTAAATGTAAAATTTAGTCCACTGTTGGTCTTATCTCAGTGGTAAAATAAACACGAATAATGGATGTGAGTTTGCTCGCTGAGCTGGAAGGTTAGTTTTCAGACGTTTCGTCACCATTCTAGGTAACATCATCAGTGAGCCTCCAACAAAGCGCTGGTGTTATGTCCCGCTTTCTATTTATATGTTCAGGTTTCCTTGGGTTGATGATGTCATTTCCTGCATTGGTAATGTCATTTCCTGTTCTTTTTCTCAGGGGTTGGTAGATTGGCTCCAAATCAATGTGTTTGTTGATGGAGTTCCGGTTGGAATGCCATGCTTCTAGGAATTCTCGTGCGTGTCTCTGTTTGGCTTATCCTGGGACGGATGTGTCGTCCCAATCAAAGTGGTGTCCTTCCTCATCTGTATGTAAGGATACGAGTGATAGTGGGTAATGTCGTTTTATGGCTAGTTGTTCATGTATCTTGGTGGCTAGCTTTCTGCCTGTTTGTCCAATGTAGTGTAACACTACATTGGACAAACAGACAGAAAGCTAGCCACCAGGATACATGAACATCAACTAGCCACAAAACATGACCCACTATCACTCGTATCCTTACATACAGATGAGGAAGGACACCACTTTGATTGGGACAACACATCCGTCCTAGGACAAGCCAAACAGAGACACGCACGAGCATTCCTAGAAGCATGTCATTCCAACCGGAACTCCATCAACAAACACATTGATTTGGAGCCAATCTACCATCCCCTGAGAAAAAGAACAGGAAATGACATTACCAATGCAGGAAATGACATCACCAACCCAAGGAAACCCGAACATATAAATAGAAAGCGGGACATAACACCAGCGCTTCGTTGGATGCTCAATGATGTTACCTAGAATGGTGACGCAACATCTGGGAACAAACCTTACAGCTCAGTGAACCAGCTTACATCTGGAACAAAATAAAGACCCACTCTCTTGTGGACCGAGAGGAGGAGAGTGCTGTCTTGGAGGTGAAAGGAGGACATCAGGTTGGCTGTGCACCCTTGCGACCAGTGGCTCTTAATGCTGGCTTTGGCCTAACGCTGGTTCAGGAGAGCAGCCAACCTGCAACGATGGCTGCGGAAAGTGCTCGTGCCCCAGGTCAGGGGGTCCGGAACACCATCCGTGTTTCTGTAAAGAAGGTGGATGAAGGTGCACCTGTGGACCGCACTTTCTTCGTGAAGAGGGTCCTGTTGGGCTGTTGTGGGTTCACTGCTGCGGACATTTACTGCCTGCAGGATTTCCCCGGAGGAGGTTTTTACGACGTGACCTTCAGGAGTGCCAAGCTTTGCGAGTGCTTCCTGGAGGTTTTCAAGGAGAAAGGAGGTGAGGGCCCCCTCTCTGTATTGACCGCTGTCCCGCTGTTTGTGATGCAAGCACAAAGGAGCCGTATGGTGACTGTACATATGTACAACCCGCATGTGCCAGCAGTTGATGTCCTGACCTTCCTCGGAAGGTATGTGAAGGTGGAAGGGGACCTAACTGACATCATGGACACCTTTGGCATCTGGACAAGTAAGCGGCAGGTCAAGGTGACGCTGAGGATGGGCGCGGACGGGAATGCCGTACACCCACCGTCCAGCTTCGCGATCGGCGGGAGCAGGGGCTACCTGACCTATGCAGGGCAACCTAAAGTCTGCCATGCCTGTGGTAGGTCAGGTCACATGGCGGCCGACTGCAAAGCCACCATCTGCAGGAACTGCAGGGAGGAGGGACACCTTGCAAAGGATTGCCCCCAAGAGAAAAGCTGCAACCTTTGCGGGGAAGCGGGCCACCTCTATAGGGCACGCCCGCGGCGGGGGACCACCTACGCCCAGGTCGCCGGCAGTGGCAATGTGGGGCCAGCCCCCCTGGAGGAGAGGAAGGCACCAGGGCCCAGCAAGGACCCCACTAATGTGCAGGAGGGCCAGGCCGTGCAGGAGGGCCCCGCCCCGCAGGATGGGCCCGAGGGCAGCAAAGCACCCCTGCAGGCTCCGGTCCCCCCCCCACCGACAACCCGGAGTTGATGGAGGCGGCGACAGGCGACCCAGGGGAGTGGACAACAGTCCGGAAAGCAAGGAGGAAGGTGCGTCGACGGGCCCAGGAACCGCAACCATCAGGCGGGAAGAAGCAGCTACAGGGGGGCCATAAGAGCTCCTCTGACGAGGGGGATTCGGAGAGGGCCCACCCGAAGCAGAAGTTAAAGATCTCGAGGTGGAAGGAAAGCAGCATCCCGCTTCCAGGTGACGGGAGGCGTCCTGAGGCTCCCTCCGACACCCAGTCAAGTGCCGCTGGAGCACTGAAGGGCCCCCCGGGACTTCCAGGCGGGAAGGAGGAAACAGCGCGTCCCCAGCCTGACCCGGAGCTGGACCCTCCTGCCTCCGCACCCCTGACGGGGGGATGCCACCCAGAAGGCAGCACCGTCGGTTTCCTGAGCCCGGAGAGCGTCCAGCAGTTAGCCCGGGCAATGGGCATGCAGGGACAGATGGAGGGACTGGAACTTGGACTTGGGAGGGTACTGCGGTAACTGCCCACAATGGGGGTACGTGTTGCGAGCATTAATGTGTGCAGCGTCAAGTCAACCACAAGATGTGTGTCCACGTTGGCCGACCTGACCACCATCAAGGCGGATCTCCTGTTTCTGCAGGAGTGCGGGATACCGCACCTCGGCAGGTACGGGAAATGGTCCGGCCCCTGAACCTGTGGGCCATCGATCTGGTCGGGGGGTAACGACTGTCGCTCCTCAGGCCTGGCTATTCTGCTGCGGGGGCGCAACTTCACCATCTCTCAAGTTCAGGAGGTGGTGGGGGGCGCCTCCTAGTGGCTGACATCACCTGTGGGAACGCTCCCCTGAGGCTGATCAACGTGTACCCCCCCAGCGGTACGGAGTGAGCGGTTGGCCGTCCTGCAGCAGCTTCCACCCCTGCTGGCTACGTCCAGGCCGGTCATCCTAGGCGGAGACTTCAACTGCATCATT
Organism: Stegostoma tigrinum; assembly: GCF_030684315.1. Lineage (NCBI taxonomy): Eukaryota > Metazoa > Chordata > Chondrichthyes > Orectolobiformes > Stegostomatidae > Stegostoma > Stegostoma tigrinum. Next base: position 58,540,020 of record NC_081358.1, on the reverse strand, counting down.
GATGCAGATGGAAGATCCGGCGTGGGGACAGCGGGTGGGGGGAGTCAACTGGATGTCACGTCCAGATTCCTGATGGGCACGGTGAAGGACGCCAAGCTGCTCGACGTCTTCAGCACCCTTGCAGACGGAGCGCAGCAGAGGTACACCTAGTCGCGGCCAGACGGGTCTATCCGCTCAAGGATAGACTTCCTGTTTGTGTCACGGACGTTCTCGGTCAGGTCCACTGGCGTCGAGCCGGTGTTCTTCTCTGACCACTGCCTCCTGCTGGCCGACTGTCACTTACAGGACGACCAGCCGGCCAGCAAGGGGACGTGGAAGCTCAACACGACTCTGTTGACCCCAGAGAACGTCGAGGAGCTTAAGAGGGAGTACGCCGGTTGGAGAACCGTGAAGCCCCTCTTTGAGTCTCCAGGCGACTGGTGGGAGACAGTGAAGGAGAACATCAAGAGGTTCTTTGTCCTCAAGGGTGTTCAGAAGACAAGAGAGAGGCGGGGAAAGCTGTCGCGACTCCAGAAAAGGGTGCAGAACGTGCTCCTTCTGCAGTTGATGGGGGTCGATGTCACATAGGACCTCCGCGAGGTGAGGGGCCAGCAAGCCTCGCTCTTGGCCGCGGAAGCCTCCCGGATAATCTTCCAGTCAAGGGTCCGCTCCGTGGAGCAGGATGAGACGTGCTCACGTTTCTTCTTTCAGAAGGTGAACAAAGAGAGCTCCATGCTTAGCCGGCTGAAGGAGGACGACGGCTCGGTGACGTCGTCTCGGCCCGAAATTTTGAAGATCAGCAGATCCTTCTATGCCGGACTGTACGACACGAAGCCCACGGACAGCACGGCCTCCGAGTCGTTCCTGTCGTCTATCACGGAGGTCTTAGACGACGGCACGAGGGAGTGGCTGGACCGGCCGATATCCCTGGACGAGCTGACCAGAGCCCTCAAGTCCTTGGAAAGGAATAGGACTCCCAGAAGCGACGGCTTACCGGTCGAGCTGTATTCCGCTCTGTGGGGCCTGGTTGGCCAGGACCTGCTGGAGGTGTACGATAGTGCGCTTCGGGCAGGGGAAATGTGCAAGTCCATGAGGAAGGGCATCATCACCCTCATTTACAAGAGGAAGGGGGAGAGGGAAGAAATTAAGAATTGGCGTCCCATTTCACTTTTGAACGTGGACTACAAAATCCTTGCCAAGATCATAGGCAACTAGGTCAGGTCTGTCCTGGAGTCAGTGATTCACCCTGACCAAACCTGTGCTGTGCCGGGCAGGAAGATCGCTGAGAGCCTCGCGCTCATCAGGGATGCGATCGCCTACGTACAGGACAGGCGGGTGGACACCTGCCTCGTCAGCCTGGACCAGGAGAAAGCCTTCGACAGGGTCTCTCATGCTTACATGAGGGACGTCCTCCCCAAATTGGGGTTCGGGGAGGGCATCCACAATTGGATCCGGCTGCTCTACGCCAACATCGTTCGCGCAGTCTCGATCAACGGGTGGGAATCAGACAGTTTTCCTGTTAGATCTGGAGTCAGGCAGGGCTGCCCACTCTCTCCTGCCTTGTTCGTGTGCTGTGTGGAGCCCTTCGCCGCCTCCATCAAGAAGGACGTGAGCCTGAAGGGCGTGACTATCCCAGGCAGCGGAGGCCTACAGGTCAAGACCTCCCTGTACATGGATGATGTCGCCGTCTTCTGCACCGATCGTCGGTCGGTGAGTAGGCTGTTGGACATCTGCAGCCAGTTTGAACTGGCCTCGGGTGCCAAAGTCAATAGGGGTAAGAGCGAGGTCATGTTCTTCGGGAACTGGGACGGCCGCTCCTTCATCCCCTTCACCGTCAGGACAGACTACCTGAAGGTGCTGGGTGTTTGGTTTGGTGGAGCTGGGGCATGCACTAAGACTTGGGAGGAGCGTATCGCCAAATTTAAGCAGAAGCTGGGCAGGTGGACGCTCCGGTCCCTCTCCATCACGGGTAAGAACCTGGTTGTCAGGTGCGAGGGGCTTTCGGTACTGTTGTATGTGGCACAGGCCTGGCCTATTACCTGGACCTGCGCCGCTGCGGTCACCCGGGCCATCTTCCACTTCATTTGGGGGTCGAGGATAGACCGGGTCCGCAGAGACACCATGTACAAAGACCTGGGAAATGGGGGAAAGGGCGTACCGAATGCCACCCTCGCCCTGACGGCTACCTTTGTGTGTGGCTGCATCAAGCTGTGCGTAGATCCTCAGTACGCAAACACCAAGTGTCACTACTTACTGAGGTTCAACCTGTCCCCGGTGTTGCGAAGGATGGGCCTGGCCTCGTTGCCGCGGAACGCTCCGAGTAGTTGAACCGTTCCGTACCACCTGTCCTTCGTGGAGAAATTTTTGAAAGGAAACACCTTTGACCACAAGGCCGTCAGGCAGTGGTCAGCACGTAGTATCCTCGGGACCCTTCAGGAAAAGGAGAGGGTGGATCCCGTCGTGTGGTTCCCCACGCAGACTGCCAAAATCGTTTGGCAGAATGCCTCATCGCCAGAACTTTCAAACAAGCACAAGGACATTGCTTGGCTGGAGGTGAGAGGGGCTCTGCCAGTGAGATCCTTTATGCATGCCCGGAATCTCTGCACCACCGCACGCTGCCCTCGAGGTGGCTGCGGGGGGGGACGAGACTGTTGATCACCTCCTTCTGGAGTGTGCCTATGCGCAGGAGGTCTGGAGGGGGATGCAGTGGTATTTGTCGAGGTTCGTCCCGAGCAGCTCCGTGACGCGGGACTCCGTGCTCTACGGGCTGTTTCCCGGGACGCACACCGAGACCAACATCAACTGCGCCTGGAGGACCATCAATGCGGTGAAAGACGCTCTTTGGTCTGCCCACAGCTTGCTGGTCTGCCAGCTGAAAGAACTGACCCCGACCGAGTGTTGCAGACTGGCGCACTCCAAGATCCAGGGCTACGTGCTGAGGGACGCGCTAAAGCTTGGGGCAGCCGCCGCCAAGGCGCGGTGGGGAAAGACCACCGTATGAGCCCCCTCGTCCAGAAAAGGGAAAAGAATCCTATCTGGTAACTGGGCCCAGCTGGCGCCTTCCCCAACTGGTCAGGGGGCCAACTGGGACTGTGCAGGGTGACGACTGCCGGGGCGGTTTCTTTGCTTTGTTTTTTTTTCTCTGTTTTGTTTTTTTTCCTTTAGTTGGTGTACGTACCCCCGGGTAACCCGGAGTGGCTTGCATGACTGGGTAGGTGTATAAATGTTTTATTTTTTGTACATTCTATGAATAAAGTATATTTTTTCAAATAAAAAAAAGTGACAAAACGTCTGAAAACTAACCTTCCAGCTCAGCGAGCAAACTCACATCCAGAACCTCAACCTGAGCTACAAATCTTCTCAAAACTCGCAAACATGAATAATATACTCAAAAGACTAATATAGTGACATCATCGCAGTGATTTAAGCAGGAGGAAAATAAATTGTAATTTACAGGAAAAAAATTGCAGGAAAAATAGCGATTGTCGGGCATCTATTGATTGAATTCTGATAGTGCATTCAAGATTGACACAAAGTCCAAAGCCTGAAGTCTGGAAGAGAAGGGTGTACATATTACTTTGTTTGAATTTGTTTTTTGGATGTTGGCATTGCGGTTTAGGTCAGCTTTTATTGCCTTTCCTACTGAAAGTGGAAAATGCAGAATGAGCTTCTTTGTTAGGCATGAAGAGGCAGATGATCTGAAATTACAACAGGAAATATTGAATGAGTGAGCAAACAGAGGTAATAAGAATCTGTCCTTGATCTGAAGGAGCATCTTTTTGCCAATCTATAAAAATAAAACATCCTGCTGCCAGTTTATTTGTTTCTTTTTTAATTAATTTGTTCTGGGTGTTATGATCTACATCTGGGGCAGCTGCGAATTTAATCCAGATTGCCAGGCCCATAGATACAGGCACTATCTCAATGTTTCTATTTCTGTTTGTGCTGATTGATTTAAGACATTTCAAGCACAGTCCTTGTCTCTCTGGTACATGAAGTGTTTGGAAGTGTCTGCTTGTACCAGTAAGCAATATTTCATTCCCATGCCTTGTTGTCCATATTGCCCTGTCCCAGTATAGGCTTCATCATCTTTATAGGTTTCACATTGTAAATCTTCAATTGAGAAGTTCTACATCTTTTGGCATCCCAGGGACAGTGGGTGAGCCCATACAACAAGATCCATTTGAGAAATAGTAATAATGGGAATAGATTTAGCGGCCTGATACCAAGATTGAGTGCGCTACAAATCTGAGCATATCCTTCACTTCTGATCAAACAACAGGCCTAGTCGAAAACAGGGCAGGTTAGGAATTACAGATATAATGGGAACTGCAGATGCTGGAGATTCCAAGATAATAAAATGTGAGGCTGGACGAACACAGCAGGCCAAGCAGCATCTCAGGAGCACAAAAGCTGACGTTTCGGGCCTAGACCCTTCATCAGAGAGGGGGATGGGGGGAGGGAACTGGAATAAATAGGGAGAGAGGGGGAGGCGGACCGAAGATGGAGAATAAAGAAGATAGGTGGAGAGAGTGTAGGTGGGGAGGTAGGGAGGGGATAGGTCAGTCCAGGGAAGACGGACAGGTCAAGGAGGTGGGATGAGGTTAGTAGGTAGCGGGGGGTGCAGCTTGGGGTGGGAGGAAGGGATGGGTGAGAGGAAGAACCGGTAGGGGAGGCAGAGACAGGTTGGACTGGTTTTGGGATGCAGTGGGTGGGGGGGAAGAGCTGGGCTGGTTGTGTGGTGCAGTGGGGGGAGGGGACGAACTGCGCTGGTTGAGGGATGCAGTAGGGGAAGGGGAGATTTTGAAACTGGTGAAGTCCACATTGATACCATATGGCTGCAGGGTTCCCAGGCGGAATATGAGTTGCTGTTCCTGCAACCTTCGGGTGGCATCATTGTGGCAGTGTAGGAGGCCCATGATGGGCATATCATCAAGAGAATGGGAGGGGGAGTGGAAATGGTTTGCGACTGGGAGGTGCAGTTGTTTTTTGCGAACTGAGCGGAGGTGTTCTGCAAAGCGGTCCCCAAGCCTCCGCTTGGTTTCCCCAATGTAGAGGAAGCCGCACCGGGTACAGTGGATGCAGTATACCACATTGGCAGATGTGCAGGTGAACCTCTGCTTGATGTGGAATGTCATCTTGGGGCCTGGGATGGGGGTGAGGGAGGAGGTGTGGGGACAAGTGTAGCATTTCCTGCGGTTGCAGGGAAGGTGGTATACTGCATCCACTGTACCCGGTGCGGCTTCCTCTACATTGGGGAAACCAAGCGGAGGCTTGGGGACCGCTTTGCAGAACACCTCCGCTCAGTTCGCAAAAAACAACTGCACCTCCCAGTCGCAAACCATTTCCACTCCCCCTCCCATTCTCTTGATGACATGTCCATCATGGGCCTCCTGCACTGCCACAATGATGCCACCCGAAGGTTGCAGGAACAGCAACTCATATTCCGCCTGGGAACCCTGCAGCCATATGGTATCAATGTGGACTTCACCAGTTTCAAAATCTCCCCTTCCCCTACTGCATCCCTCAACCAGCCCAGTTCGTCCCCTCCCCCCACTGCACCACACAACCAGCCCAGCTCTTCCCCCCCACCCACTGCATCCCAAAACCAGTCCAACCTGTCTCTGCCTCCCCTACCGGTTCTTTCTCCCACCCATCCCTTCCTCCCACCCCAAGCCGCACCCCCCGCTACCTACTAACCTCATCCCACCTCCTTGACCTGTCCGTCTTCCCTGGACTGACCTATCCCCTCCCTACCTCCCCACCTACACTCTCTCCACCTATCTTCTTTACTCTCCATCTTCGGTCCGCCTCCCCCTCTCTCCCTATTTATTCCAGTTCCCTCCCCCCATCCCCCTCTCTGATGAAGGGTCTAGGCCCGAAACGTCAGCTTTTGTGCTCCTGAGATGCTGCTTGGCCTGCTGTGTTCGTCCAGCCTCACATTTTATTATCCAGGTTAGGAATTACTCCAGCAGCACTGTAACCTTATATTCGAAAACACACAGCTGTTGGGTGTCAGCTCCTTTTGAGGAACCTATTTGTTACAGTTGTTCATGCTAAAATTCCAAAATACATTTCCATACACAGGTGGCCTGTTAGAATGACCTTTTACAAATTCATAAATATGAGCATAATTAGAACCCTAGCCATTCCAACAACCCCCACCAACTTAAAAGATATTGTTGGGCTGGGAATGGATGAAAATCTTTCAAAAATCTTAACGCAGATTTTAATCCACCTCCAACAATCTGAATTTCAGTTCAAAGGAGGCAAAATGTGGGCATTAAATCTGCCCCCTAAACTGTCTGGCTTTTAAAATATTTTAAGAAGGACTTCTGGGTTTCCGAAACTGTTCTGCAATTACTGCTTCCGCACCTCTGCCTGAACAAATCACCCCTGTCAGTATTGAGTTCAAAGTCTGTAACCTGATTATTTGATTTTCAATAATGATTTTATATCATTAAAACAATTTTAGTGTTTCAACACTCTTCACACCAATTACTGTTGCCAACATTCTTTGATTATATGACTCCCATCAGACCTAACTGGTCACCAGTTATTATTGATCTCATTATGCCTGTAGAATTAATGCAGTTCAGATATTGACAGCAGCAATGCATTCTGAATTGTTTTGTGTATTTGTAGATTTGGTTATGTGAATGATAATGATAAAGCTATTGTCACATACAAAAATAGGAATGATAATACTGACTAATGATATAAAGTACCAAAAGTATTAGTCTGTATGAGTCACAAAGGAAAAAGTGTTGACAATAATAATTGCTTCTTGAAGTCTATGGTTGCACCTATACTTCCCTTTCTGTCAGGAGCACAATGAATTTGTTCAGTATGATATATCAAAGCAAAATACTGTAAATAATAAAAATCTCCAACCAAAATTGAAAAAGCTGGAAACGTTCAGCAGATCGGGGAGCACCTGTAGAGAAAGGAACAGAATTAATGAACAGCATTTTACTTGCTAAGTGCTGATGAAGTCAGGTACTAGCAAAGGAATAGAGACCTGTAAAGTGAGTTTTGAGAAGATTTGTAGCTCCGGTTGAGGTTCTGGATGTGAAATTGCTCGCTGAGCTGGAAGCTATAAATAGAAAGTGGGACATAACACCAGCGCTTCATCGGAGGCTCACTGATGATGTTACCTAGAATGGTGACGAAACGTCTGAAAAATAACCTTCCAGCTCAGCGAGCAATCTCACATCCAGAACCAGAAAAGTGCTAATCAGTTAGCAATCTAACATATCCCAGATCATTGCTGGGTTTTGTAGCATGTGTAGCAAAACTCAACTGAGCACTTGACTATGTGATATGTTTGCTGCTACCATCCTCTTTAAATATAGGGATCTACAGGTCTGGCTTGGTCTTGAGTGGAAAAGCCGAACCGTTTACTGCTTTAACTAGAAGAAGTTTATGTATTGAACAGGAAGTAGTTTATCGCATGTCAGCAACTAATTACAGGTTATGTTGATATGACAGACATTGTTTTGAGAAATGTGAGGAGGCTGGGTGTTATGTCTTAATCTTTTGAGATCCTAACCTATTCTTCCCCCAAATCCACGTGGCTGCATCAGAATGGGTGCTGCTTAAGGCACTCCTCAGAATTGATCCTTTTCGACCTTTGCATCTTTACATGAGAGACTTAACCCAAACAAGCTTTCAGACAGTGAGGAATGACAGTCTACCTGTTAGATAAGTATTTAAAATACTCGAAGAAACAATTAATACATGATTTTTCATGCCATCCTGGCTCTAATAGCCTTTGAATTCAGGTATGAGGAGGTACATTCTGGCTGCTACCTTCCACCCCACCCTTGCTTGCTTTCAGAGAATGGCTTCAGTCCCTCAAGTGAGGGAGCAGGACTTTCAGGTATAAGTTTGAAAGTTTGGGAAGCAGCCTTGCCACATCTCCCTTGCTTTCTCATGGTTACTGAAGTGAATTCAGCACACTTTTTTAATGCATTTTTTTAAATTGACCTGGCAAGGCCAAAATGCATTGGCCATACTGTCATTGCCCTTGAACTGAGAGCATTTAAGAATCATGTTGCTGTGGGTCTAGAGTAATAAGTAAGCTATACCATGTAAGGATTGTAGATATGCTTCCACAGAGGACATTAGATAGGCTTTTGTAACAATTGTGATAATTGGCATGGTGACCAATACTGAGATTTATTAATTGAATTTAAAATCCACCAGTCAGCCAGCTCCAATGTGAACTTTGCAAATCCAGAGTGTCAACATGGCCTTCTGGATAAGTAGCCCAGCAGCCTTACCCGTATATCACTGCCTCCCCCCAGTTAACAATAAAAAATTCTTCCCATGGCAAATTTAATATGTTATCCTGACTGTCCTCTCTGATGGGTCAGGAGACTCAGAAATTAGATTCTAAAGGTGAGATTGAGTTAAAACAAAAACTCAAAGCCTTCAGACAGAACAAAGATGTCTCAAATCGTTGAAGTCACCCCCTTTGTGGCGCAGGTCAGTCCACATAAAATTTGCTCAATATTTCTGACCCATGAGCCTTCATCAAGCTGGAAAAAAATCATAGCTGTTATAGTTATTAAGCTAAGTACAAAGGTAAAGAAATGGTGGTGGCATTCATGGGGGAAGAAGAGGAATAAATAAAAGGAAAAGTTGGTGATGGGCAGAAATTAAATGACAAACAGAAGGCAGATACAAAGCAAATGTAGAAGTTGTTTGGCCGAAAAAGAAACAAAAGATGAGTCCAGAGAAACTGTAAGTTACAAAATCAGAATCCATAATGACAGGAGTTTTCTAAGACTAAGAAAGCAGTGGCCATGATCTAAAATGTAGAGGAGCCTCAAGTTAGAGAGGGAGAGGACCAGGGAATTAAAATGTAACCAAATTCAGAGTGCTGCCTGTGAGTAGCAATGAGCAATAAATGCTGGCCTCGGCACCAATACCCAGCTCCCATGATTAAATTCTAAAACTAAAATGGAGCTGATCTATAATGTGGAGTCATAGAGTCATACAGCATTGACATGGATACTTCGGTCCAAACTGTCCGTGCTGACCATAATCCCAAACAAACCTAGTCCTACCAGCCTGCTCTTGGTCCTAACATTTCTTATTCATGTAATTATCTACATGTCTTTTAAACATTGTAACTGTACCTGCATCCATCACTTCTTCTGGAAGTTGATTCAACGCACAAACCACATCCTGTATAAAAAAAAATGTCCCTCATATCTTTTTTAACTCTTTCACATATCATCTTAAAAATATGCCCCTTAATCTTGAAATCCTCCACTCTAAGGGGAAAAATAACCGTGCCTTTCACCTAACCTATACCCCCTCGTGATTTTATAAACCTTTATAAGGTCACCTCTCAATTTCCTATGCTCCAGTGAACAAAGTCCCTGCCTATCCGATTTATCTTTATATCTCAAATTCTCCATTTTCAGCAACATCCTGGTAAATCTCTTCCGAACCCCCTCCAGTTTAATAATATCCATAATAAGAAATCAATTGATCCATTGATTTATTGTTGTTCCAGGTACCAAGGTACAGTGAAAATGTGTTGTTTTGCATGCTAAACAGGCAGATTGCACCATACAAAGTGCATCAGGTTATTAGAACAGAATGCAGAATACAGTGTTACAGTCATGGAGAAGGTGCGGATAGAGAAATCGGAATTAACATTTGAGGGATCTGTCCAAAAGTCTGACAAATCTGAGAAGAAGCTGTTCTTGAATCTACTTGTATGTGTATTCAAACTTTTTTTCATTTTCTGCCTGGTGGAAAAGAATATGACTGGGGTGGGAGGGTCTTTGATTATGTTAGCTGCTTTCCTGAGGTAGCGGGAAGTATAAATGGAGTCAGTAGATGGATGATGAAATAACAAGGTGTAGAAGTGGATGAACACAGCAGGCCAAGCAGCATCACAGGAGCAAGGAGGTTGATGTTTCGCGCTTAGAACCTTCTTCAGAAAATGATTGGCTGGTTTGTATGATGAACTGAGCCATGTTCATGAGTCTCTGTGGTTTCTTATAGTCTTGGGAACGGCAGTCCCATACCATGTGGTGATGTATCCAGACAGGATGTTTTCTGTGGTGTATCTATAAAAAATGATAAGAATCCTTGTGGACATGACAAATTTCCTTAGCCACCTGAGGAAATTGAGATGTTGTTCTGCTTTCTCACCATGAGTGGGCCAGGACAGATTGTTGGTGATCATCACTCCCAGGAACTTGGTGCACTTGGCAATCTCCACCTCAGCACCATTGATGCAGGCAGGGGTGTGCCGTCCACTCCTCTTCCTGAAGTCAATTACCAGCTCTTTAATTTTACTGACATTGATGGTCAGATTGTTCTCTTTACACCATACTGCTAAGTACTCAATCTCTTTCCTCTATTAAGTCTCATTATTGTTTGAGATCCGACCTACAGTGGTGTTGTCATCAGCAAATTTGTAAAAGGAGTTGGCGTGGAATTTGGCCACACAGCCATAAGTGTACAAAGAGTAAAGTAGGAGGTTGAGTGCGCAGCCTTGTAGCACCAGTGTTGAAGATTATGGTTGAGGAGGATTTGTCATCTTTTCTTACTGATTGTGGTCTATGGGTCAGGAAGTCGAGTATCCAGTTAAGGAGGAGGGACACGAGTCTCAAAGTTCTCGGCCTCAGAGTTTAGAGATTAGTTTGTTTGGAATTATGGTGTTGAAGGCAGACTGTAGTAAATAAGTAGGAGTTTGATGAAGATATCCTTGTTGTCCAGATGTTCCAGAGATGAGTGTCAGACTAAAGAGATGGAGTCTGCTGTCGACCTGCTGTGCTAGTAGGCGAATTGCAAAGGATCAAGGCAATTATGTAGGCTGGAGTTAATGTGAGCCATGACTAGCTTCTCAAAGCACTCATAATTATTGAGGTACAGCCATCCGCTGTAGTTATTGAGGTATGCTGCTTGATTTTTCTTTGGTACCAGAGTTATGGTTGCCTCCTTGCAGGAGCTGGGGACTTCAGATCATAGTAAGGAGAGGTTAAAGATGTTTGCAAATAGTCCTGCTACCTGGTCTGCACAGGATCTTAGTGCATGACCAGGGATTCCAGCTGGCCCAGGTACATTCCATGGGCTCACTGTAAAGAAGGCTGATCTAAGATCTGTTGTGGTGACCACGGGTACAGGTATATCTGAGGCTGTTGAGATAGATGACATTGTTTCACTGACCTGTTCATAGCGAGCTTAGAGTGTGTTGATTCTGTTCAATTTGCTCTGTGGTCCGTTATGTCGTGCAAGTGTTGCCAGAAATAACAGGTGTCTGTGTGGTTGGTCTGGGTCTCAAGGGTGGTTTGGTTATCACTTCTTGGCATCTCTGACAGTCTAACAAATGGTTATACCTGGATTTCCGGTATAGGTCAGAATTACCCAACTTAAACACCTTAGACCTGAGGCTTCAACAGGAAATTGATCTCCCAGTTCATAATTGGATTCCATTGGGGGAACTTTGAGGAAAAACAGAAGCATATCAGAAGTTCTAATTTTGAAGATGGTATCATCAAGAAAACATGAAATGAAAATGGAGAAATTGGGAGAATGATATAGTGCCATCACAGGGAGTGGAATGGAAGCCATTATAATCAGAGTCAACATGTCAAATATAGAAGATGAAGTATAAAGCGGGTAGAATATATTGCCTTTGCAATGTATAAACATTAAATATAAAGCATAAAGAATACAAACCTATTCTCACAGGCAGCACACTTAGCTGAAAAAGTGCAGAGAAAATAGTAGATTAGATATACAGCATGTAGAACATATTAAAAACAGTACGTAAAGCTTATGATTGGACCATCATGTAAACTGAAAATAATTTTATAAATAAATGGTTCTAATGTCAATGCAGAATAAAGTAATCATACAGCTACAGTTTGCTGACTATTTTTAACCCCTTCTCCAACAGCAAAGGATTAAATTGGTTTTTCAGTTCACCTATAAAGGGTGATGTTCATGATGGAGCCTAATTCGGCAGTCAGGCATGATATGCCTTCAGACAGAAGTGCAGTCAAAGTTCTTCAAGGAGATTGCCTCCAGTTCCGTCTACCTACGATCAGGCAAATCCTCCAGTTCCTTATTAAGCCTATCCTGAGTTGATCTAAATGATTAGAGTGTTAACATTCATTTCCATCTCAGGTTGGAGCAGCTCGGTGTGCTTCTGTCCATATGCACCAGCCAGGTCCTGAGTACGGAATTGCTGATCAAGTCAGGCAGCTTAAATGCATGTGGACTTCTTGAATCCAATACTTTAGCGGCTAGTATCAGCTTTACAGCCACTGTATAACAGCATAATCAGAGAGCTGCTATCCGATCTTTTTTTGCAAAATTAAACAAGCAAATCACCTCTAGGATGAAGATTTCCTCTACTGCTACTTTCAGATGACATCACCAAGATCCTGCAAAGTCATCTTAGTTATGGCAAATGTGGACAGCAGTACATTTCGAAACACATGGAAATGAGTAATGATCACATGATCTTCAACTTTAATGGAATCTGTAAATGCTACTGCTCTGCACTGGACTTGGCAATTGCAATCATAAAATGCTTACAGGATTTCTATGAAGAAATTACTTTAACTACATCACTATTTGCCAGCAATCAGCACTATTTCATAGTGGAGAGACAGCTGAATTTAACCACTGATCAATACAAAATGCTGCCTCAGCTATTAGCTGGTATTGTGGACAATTGGCATTGTCAGCTCTCATCAAAAAATCTAAAGCAATAAAAGTACAAGAGCAAGATAAACCCTTCAGGGCCAATTATTTGCAGTATTCATCCTTCCTTTTATCTCAGATACAAAAGACATAATAATGGCCTTGCAGAACGACAAGAATGTGCTTGGGGTACCAGCTTGTGAATGAGAAATAGAAAATGTGCTGAACTCCCAAAACATCTTCCTGTGGATTTGTTTTTTCACCACCTGCGAGTTTCAGGATGTAATTAAAATATACTGCTACAAGTTTTGCAATGGTGGGAAATATGCCAACTGGAAATAAAACTGCGAGGCTGCAGGACGCTAAGTTCCACCCAAAATGTGATGTAAATAAAATTATGTTTTACTATGCTGGATAGATAGATTTTAACCTGGGGTGGTGTGAACGAGTCCACTAAGTGATGCAGCTAGAGTTTTGGCTGCACAGTCACATGGCCAGAAGGTTTGGTTTTATTTGCATGTTATTGACAAGCTACTCAAGTCATTGAGAGTGTGGGCAAGCTTCTTCTCCAGCAGGGATCTGGGGTCTCAATGTGAAACCTCCATTATTTAATTGGTAATTTTTAAATAATTCATTCCTGGGACATAAGTATTCCTGGCTGGCCAGCATTTATTGTCCATCCCTAGGTGCCCTTGAGAAAGTAGTGGTGAGATGCTATGTCAAACTGCTGTAATCCTTGTACGTGGGTTGATCCACAATACCCTTAAGGAAGGAATTCCAGGATTTTAACACAATGACAGTGAAGGAATATTTACAAGTCAAGATAGTGAATGGCTTAAAGGGGAATTTGCAGGTGGCGGTGTTACTCTTATAAATCTGCTGCCCTTGTCCTTTTGTATAGAAATTGCTGAGGGTTTGGCAGGTGCTGTCTGAGAAACCTTTTGCAATTTTCTGTAGTGCATCTTGTAGATAGCACATACTGCTGCTACTGAACATCAGGTGTGTAGGGAATGGATGCTTGTGGATGTTGTGGCAATTAAGTCGTCTGCTTTGTCCTGGATGGTGTCAACCTTCGAGTGTTGTTGGAGCTGCAATCATTCAGTCAATTAGAAAGTATTCCGTCACATTCCTGACATGTGCCCTGTAGTTGGTGGACAGTCAGATGATGTTGGTCAGGAGTGGAGTCACAGTGTTCCTAGCTCCTGACTTGGTCTTGCAACCACTGTGTATATAATGTGTGCAATTGAGTCCTTGGTCATTGGTAACCCCAAGGATGTTGACATGGAGGATTCAGTGGTTGTAACATCTTTGACTGTCAAGGTGTAGTGATTAGATATCTCTTATTGAAGATGGTCATTGTATGGCATTTGTATGGCAAAAATGTTACATGTCACTTATCAGGCCAAGCCTTGGATATTGATCCAATCTTGTTGCATTTGAACATGGTCTGCTTCAGTATTTGAGGCATTGTGAAAGGTACTGCAAGCTGTGCAGTCATCGGTGAACATCCGCACTTCTGACTTTATGATGGAAAGAGTATCATTGAGAAAGCAGCTGAAGATGATTGCGCCAAGTATACTATTCTGAGGAATTCCTGCAGAGATTTCCTGAAGCTGAGATGACAAAGCTCCAATAACTACCACCATTTTCCTATGGGCCAGGTATGACACCCACCAGAGGAGAGTTTGCACCCTGATTCCCATGATTCCAGTTTTGCTAGGGCTGTTTTATACCATTTTATCAGAAGCGACGTTGTCATTTTTATAAATGACGTGGACGCCGGCATAGGTGGATGGGTTAGTAAGATTGCAGATGACACTAAAGTCGATGGAGTGGTGGACAGTGTGGAAGAATGTTGCAGGTTGCAGGGAGTCTTGAATAAACTGCAAAATTGGGCTGAAAGGTGGCAAATGGCGTTTAATATGGATAAATGTGAGGTGATTCACTTTGGGAGGAATAATAGGAAGGCAGAGTACCGGGTCAATGGAAAGATTCTTGGTAGTGTGGATGTGCAGAGGGATCTTGGTGTCCACATACATAGATCCCTGAAAGGTGCCACACAGGTTGATAGTGCTGTTAAGAAGGCTTATGGTGTGTTAGGTTTTATTGGTAGAGGGATTGAGTTCCGTGACGTGATGTCATGCTGCAACGGTTGCCCCATTACAGGAAGGATGTGGAAGCATTGGAAAAAGTGCAGAGGAGATTTACCAGGATATTGCCTGGTCTGGAGCGCAGGCCCTATGAAGAAAGGCTGAGGGACTTGGGTCTGTTCTCACTGGAGGGAAGGAGGCTAAGAGGGGATTTAGTAGAGACATACAAAAAGCTTAGACGATTAGATAGGGTGGACAGTGAGAGTCTTTTTCCAAGGATGATGACTTCAGCTTGTACAAGGGGGCACAGCTTCAAATTGAGGGGTGATAGATTTAAGACAGATGTCAGAGGCAGGTTCTTTACTCAGAGAGTGGTAAGGGTGTGAAATGCCCTGCCTGCCAATGTAGTTAACTCAGCCACCTTAGGGGCATTAAACAGTCCTTGGATAAGCATATGGATAATGCTGGGATAGTGTAGGGGGATGGGCTTAGATTAGTTCACAGGTCGGCGCAACATCGAGGGCCGAAAGGGCTGTTTTGCGCTATATTGTTCTATGTTCTATATTAAGGGACCACTCTTGCCTCACCTGTGAAATTCAGTTCTTTTATCTATGTTTGAATCAAGTCTGTAATGAGGTCAGGTGCTGAGAGGCCCTGCCAGAACCCAGACTGGACATTAGTAAGCAGGTTATTGCTGAGCAGGTGCTGCTTGATAGCACTGTTGATGACATCTTCCATTACTTTACTGATTTTTGAGAGTAGACTGATGGGGCTGTAATTGGGCATGTTGAATTTGTACTGCTTTTTGTGTCAGGACATAGCTGGGCAGTGTTTCAAATTCAGGAGCAAAAACAGAACTTGTTGGAAAAGCTTAGCAGGTCTGGCAGCATCTGTGGAGAAAAATCAGAGTTAACATTTTGGGTCTGTTGACCCTTCTCCATTGTTTCAAATTGTTGGGTAGATGTCAGTGTTGCATCTGTACTGGAACAGCTTAACAGGGGAACGGTAACTTCTGGGGCACAAGCCTTTAGTACTATTGCTGGAATGTTGTTAGGCCAATAGCTTTTTCTAATGTTGGGTACTACTGGATGAGGCCAAGATGGCCTGAAGATTGCTGTGAATGCTTCAGCTTTATTTTTCACACTTATGGTTTAGACTCTTACATCATAGCTAATGCAAATATTTGTGGGGCTTCCTCTTCCATGGAGTTGTTTAATTGTCCACAAACATTCCTGGTTGGATGTGGCTGACCTGAAGGGCTTGGATCTGATCTGTTGGTTGTGGGATCACTTAACTCTGTGATCATTTGCTGTTTATGCTGTTTGTCATGCATGTAGCTATCCTCAGTAGCTTCAACGGGGTAGGACTTCATTTTTAGGCATGCCTGGTGCTGCTCCTGGCATGCCCTCCTGCACTCTCCATTGAGCCATAGTTGACCTCCTGGCTTGATGGTAATGGTTGAATCAGGAAATATGCAGGCCATGAGATTGCAAATTGTGCTAGAGTATAATTCTGCTGCTTTTGATGGCCCACAGTTCTTCAGCCTTGAGTTGTTTGATCCTTTTGAAATCTGTCCCATTTAGCATGCTAATCATGCCACACAACCATGGCGGAGATTGTCTTAATGTAATGGTGGAATTTGATCTCCACAGGACTGTTGATGGTTACGCCTACTGATATTGTTATGGACAGATGCATTTGCAGCCAACAGATTGGTATGCGGTCATGTGTGTTTTTCTCTCAGCACCTGCACCAGACCCAACCTAGCAGCCAATCTAGAACGAGCTCAATCAGCAGTACTGCTGCTGAGCCATTCTTGGTGGCAGACTTTGAAATTTCCCAACGAGAGTATATTTTGCACCTTGCCATCCTCAGTGTTTCCTCCAAGTGCTGTTCAACATGAAGAAGTACTGATTCATCAGCCAAAGAAAGATGATACATTGTAATTAGCAGGAGGTTTCCTTGTCCATGCTTAACCTGAACCTACTAGACTTCATGGGTTCCAGAGTCAATGTTGAGGACTCTAAGCGCAACACCCACCTAAGTGTATAACACTGTGCCACCACCTCTACTGGGTATGTCCTGCTGATGGGAAAGGATATATCCAGGGACGGTGATAGTGTTGTCTGGGTCATTGTCTGTCAGATATGATTTTGAAAGTATGACTATGTCCAACTATCGCTTGACTTTACTCTCCCTATTTATTCCAGAACCCTCACCCACACCAACCCCTCTCTGATGAAGGGTCTAGGCCCGAAATGTCAGCTTTTGTGCTCCTGAGATGCTGCTTGGCCTGCTGTGTTCATCCAGCCTCACATTTTATTATCTTGGATTCTCTAGCATCTGCAGCTCCCATTATCTCTGATCGCTTGACTTTGTCGGGTTGACAGGGCAGTTTCTACTGGTGTCTTTTCAGTACCTATGTCGACAGTGGGTGGTCTGTCCAGTTTCCTTTCTTTGGTGAGACGTTGTGATTGATACAACCGAGTGCTGGGCCATTTCAGTGGGCATTTGAGAGTCAACTGCTTTGCTGGACTCTGCAGTTAAATGTAGTATAGACCAAGTGAGGTTGACAGATTTCCTTCCCTGAAGGGAAGTGTACCAGATTTTTGTTTGGACAATGTTTTCACGGTCACTAGAAGATTCTTAATTTAAATTCCACCAGCTGCCATAATGGGGTTCAAACCTGGGTCCCAAAACTTTAGCAGACTTTCTGGATTATTAGAGAAGCGATAATATCACTCGGCCATTGCTTTCCCCTTAGAATGTATTTTTTTTGTCAAGTCATCATGACACATGTGCTAAGTGGAAGCAATTTCAATGTGAATGTTTTATTGGCCCTCAGAAGAATAACTTCCATTGGTTGTAGTAACACATGGTATTTTTAAATATTAGCTTCTTTTAGAAACCTGTAGCATCTACAGAATGCTGAGACCATTGTTCAATTGGATTGAGTTGAAGATATTCATTTTGTGGTTTCAAGAGAGAAAGGAAGCATATCACTTCCTAACGGGTATATTAGAATATAAAACAATGTACATTTGCAGCCCTGCAGGGAGGTTGCTCATAAATTGAGCAGGTGAAGGATTATGCTGAGGAAGTGATGATTCATGGTCATCATTAAACCATTAATGATGTACTAATTAATGGCTCTTAACACGTGATTTTTGATTAAATTGAATTCAAATCAAATTCAAATTTCACCATCTACCGTGATGGGATTTGAACCCGGCTGTTGGATTTACAGTCTTGTGATAATGCCAGTAGGTCTACCTCCCCATAATTGCAATATTTGAATCCACAACTACATAAATAAATTCTTTATACAGATTTGCGAATTCTAATCTGCACTCAAATTTACAGATGAAATAGAGTAATCAAATGAACTCCCTTTCCTTGATGTGTTAGTTGAGAAGCCTATCAATGGGTTCTCAACTACAATCTACTGAAAATCTATTTTTATTGGTCAATATATACAGTGTAATTCCTCCAGTTGTAGGCACTACAACATCAACTTTATGGTAATCTCATGAATAGAAGAGTTCGGAACGAAATTGTTGCTCAACCGATATTCCGGAGTCTATTGCAATGCTCTGGGGACCTGGATTCAAATTTCTCTGCGGCAGATGGTGGAATTTTTATTTTAAAATCTAGAATTGATCATAATCTAATGATTAAAATCATGGTTGATCGTCATAAGGACTCACTTAGTTTACGAATGCTCTTTTGGGAAGGACATCTGCTGTCTACACTGGATCCCATTTACTGCTACTCCAGATTGATAACAATGCAGTTGACTCTTAACTGACACCTGAAATGTTCGAGCAAACCACTCCGATGTATCAAACCATGAAAAAGCCTCAAAGGAATGAAACCAGACAGGCCAGATAGCATTTATTCAAATATCAGAAATGACATCTGCAAACTCAGTCCTGTCAAACTTGTAAAGCCCGCCTTGCTGACATCTAGGGGTTTGTGCAAAAACTTATGACAGTGGCCCCACAGTCAAGTATAGCCTGATATATTCATACTCTCAAAATCATAACTTAATGACAACATCCTAGGTAGCATCTTCATGATTCTAGGATATGTCTTCTCCTATTGACAGGACAGATCCTGCAGATGTAGTGACATAACTGTATACAGTCTGGAGGTAGTTGCCTTAGAAGTTCTCAGCATTAACTTGGCATTCTATGAGTTCTCATGGAAGCAGACTAAACACAGGTAAAGAAACCTCCTGCTAATTCGCAAGAGGCACCTGTAGCTAATGAATCAGTGCTCGTCCATGTAAATACCAGTTGGAGGAAGGACAGAAGGTGGCAAGGTTGCAGGATGTACTCTGGCAGTGGAACTTCAATTTTCATCATTAGGAGTGGCACAGCAGCAGCGCTACTGATCAAATTGATTGTGTCCCAAAGGACATTGCTGCTAGACCTCATCTTCTTCAATCCACCTGCTGCAGATGCATCTGTCCATGACTGTGTCGATAACAGTGATCACTTCACAGTCCTTGTAGAGACACATTTTCATCTTAGCATTGACAATGCATTCCATTGTGTTTGTGGCACCAAGACCATGATAAATGGAGCAGACTTTGAACAAATCTAGAAACTCAGAATTGGATATCCATAAAGTATTATAGGCCATCACAAGACTCCAACAATTCTGTAACTTCAGGGCCCAGTGTATCCCCCATTAGACCATTACCATTAATCTAGGAAATTAACCCTTAATTCACTGAAGAGTACAGGCAGGCATGTGAGAAGCAGCATCAAGCATCATTAAAAATGAAGTGTCAACCTGTTGAAGCAACAAAATAAGTCTACTTGTCTGTCAAACTGCACATGCAGCAAGTCATACACGGAGCTAAGTGATTGCACAACAAATGGATCATATCTAAGCTCTACTGCCCTCCTATATATAATTGTGAATGCTGGAAGGCAACTTGACAACTCATTGAAGAAAAAGGGTCCACAAATACCCCAACCTTCAATGAAAGGACAGTATAGCAAATCAGTGCAAATGGTAAGGCTGATGCTTTGCCATAATCTTCCATCTGAAGGACAAGGACAGCAGATACATTGGAACACCAGCACCTGAAAATTCCGCTGCAAGTAACTCACTATCCTGACTTTGAAATATATATATATTCTTTCAGCTAATTCAAAATCCTGGAACCCCTCTCAAACAGTATTAAGCCAAACAGACTGCAGCGTTTCAAACAGACATCATGCCACCGCATTCTGAAGGGCAACTGGGTAATAAATGCAAATCCAGCCAGCAACACCCACATCTCATAAGTGAATTTCAAAAAGAAAACAATCTTCATCCAACATGTTGATCCGTCTCAGCCTCAACTATTAGATGCTGGTATAAAAGATGTCAGCCTGCAGTAAATTTGGCTCACATTATATGATATCAGGAAATGGTTTGAGGCACTGGACACTGTAAAGGCTATGGGTTCTGACAAAATTCTAGCAATGGTACTGAAGATTCTGCTCCAGAACTTGCTGCAAACCAAGCTGTTCTAATAGAATGAAGCATTGGCATTTATTTCATAATGTCTCATGTCTTGAATATTGTCAATATATGTCCTGTACAGAACAAACAGGTCGTTTAGTGTTAGAATTGCTTCAGAAATAATTCAGCATCATTTCACACACTATCACTTAGCCATGCTCAGGAAGACAAGCATCACAAATAGATTGAACTAACTGGCAGATTTGGGACAAGAATTCAAGCATGAATTTTCAGATTTCAAGGGAAAACAGTGAAAAACAGAAGCTACTTGCAAATCTGTTTGGAACTGCCCCTGAAGCCCATGACATGTTCTAAATGGAGCTTATTGTGATGCAAAATGACTATGACCTGAAGAGAGCTCTCTGAAGATTATCTTTGGGCCATTGTACAGTTCACACATTCCCTTGGATTCTGAAGCAAATCTACCACATCATGACCTTTGATTCATTACACCATTTGGCAGCACACTTCACAGCATTTCTAAATAATGAAAAGCATCAATTCAAAATCGAGATCACTGTAATGGATATGCATTTACTGGAATACTCAATGTAGCAACTTCAAGTGGATGGGTAGACACTGGCTTCTTGTGCAAGCAAAAGCAAGACCAGATATCTCACTGAGTCAGTTTTCAGTTTGGTGTGGAGAAGGTAAGATGATAAGTTAGTCTTTTCATTTGAAGATCACACACAAACTTGGCTTTATCTGTTGATTTTGATTCCTTCCCAAAGCTTGCACCCCAGCTGCATTGAGTGAGGAAGAAGATGAAATGTGGTTCTCTAGTCAAAAGAGCTGTGTCAAGAGAGTTTGCAGGCATTAGCTTAACGCATAAGAACCAGGAATAGGCTATCTGGCCCTTCAAGTCTGCTCTGTCATTCAATATGATCACGGCTAAACTTTTCATAGCGTCAAAAAAACTTACCCATCTTCTCACCATAACCCGTAATTCTTTTACTGTTCAAAAATTATCTATTTTAGCTTTAAAGACATTAAATGTAGAAGCCTCAACTACTTCACTGGACAGGAAGTTCCACAGATTCACAACTCTTTGCGTGAAGAGGTTCCTCCTCAATTCAGTCCTAAATCTGCTGTCCCTAATTTTTACACTACGCCCTCTTGTCTAGTTTCATGTGCCAGTGGAAACAACCTCCCTGCTTCTTTCTTATTTATTCCCTTCATAAGTTTATGTGTTTCTATAAGCTCACCCCCCTTGCCATTCTTCTAAATTCAAATGAACATAATCCCAGTCAACTCAGTCTCTTCTCATAAGAGAAGTCGCTCAACTCTGGAATCAACCGAGTAAATCTCCTCTGCACCCCCTCCAGTGGCAGTACATCGTTTTTCAAATAAGGAGACCAAAACTATACACAGTACTCCAAATATGGCCTCACCAGTACCCGATACAAAGACAGTGTCTGATATCTCATTGATTCAGTATTCCATTTGTTGTGAAAAAGGGAGAGAGAAGAATTGGTCCTCTAACTTTTCTTCCTGCAGTTTGCTTACTGGCACCACGAGCAAGAGAGGAATTCAAATATGCCACCCAGCTGCAATGAGAAAGGCTTTGACATGCATGATATATCATGTATTTGGTGACCTCTGTAACACAGTATTCATCAGTCTCTGTCTGTTTAAATAATACACTGCCTTTCCATTCATTTTCTTCTTTTCTATTCTCAGGCTAATGAAACCCCCCATGGCTGAATAGCAATTTAAAGCACAGTATCATAAAATCAGAGAATTGTTGTAGTGCAGAAGAGTGCATTCAGCCTATTATTCCTGCACGAACTCTTCAAATGAGAATCATTACCTATGAACAAAGAAATCATGGACTTTCTTTAACATTTTCTGCAAGAGGCAATGACATGAAACAATGGGAAGAAAATCCTAACTGAATGGATCCATAGCGAGTTTTGAGAAGATTTGTAGCTCAGGTTGAGGTTCTGGATGTGAGTTTGCTCGCTGAGCTGGAAGGTTAGTTTTCAGACGTTTCGTCACCATTCTAGGTGACATCATCAGTGAGCTTCCGACGAAGCGCTGGTGTTATGTCCCGCTTTCTATTTATCTGGTTAGGTTTCCTTGGGTTGGTGATGTCATTTCCTGTTCTTTTTCTCAGGGGATAGTAGATTGGCTCCAAGTCAATGTGTTTGTTGATGGAATTCCAGTTGGAATGCCATGCTTCTAGGAATTCTCGTGCATGTCTCTGTTTGGCTTGTCCTAGGATGGATGTGTTGTCCCAATCAAAGTGGTGTCCTTCCTTATCTGTATGTAAGGATACGAGTGATAGTGGGTCATGTCGTTTTGTGGCTAGTTGTGGATGGATCCATCCCTGACTCCAACCTCAGCTCAGTAGAAATCAAGATAATCAACATGGAAGCAGCTAATCATGTTGCCAATAATACCGTAAGGATATCTGCTTTAGTCATCACTATCACTCTCTCTTGTATTGAATTGAACTGAATTGGATTGAATTAGCTTAATTGTCATATGTACCCAAATGAGTATTGTGAAAAGTTTATAAATCACCACTTACATAGCCATCTCAGGTAAAAGTTACCCGAGCATAATTCTTAGTTACACAATAGAGAAATAAAGTAAAATAATGTCCCATTACAGCTGTAATGAAGTGTGGAGCTGGATGAACACAGCAGGCCAAGTAGCATCTTAGGAGCACAAAAGCTGACATTTCGGGCCCAGACCCTTCATCAGAAAAGGGGGATGGGGAGAGGATTCCGAAATAAATAGGGAGAGAGGGGGAGGTGGAGCGAAGATGGATAGAGGAGAAGATAGGTGGAGAGGAGAGCATAGGTGGCGAGGTAGGGAGGCGAT
This sequence comes from Stegostoma tigrinum, assembly GCF_030684315.1. Lineage (NCBI taxonomy): Eukaryota > Metazoa > Chordata > Chondrichthyes > Orectolobiformes > Stegostomatidae > Stegostoma > Stegostoma tigrinum. The sequence continues at coordinate 58,516,921 of NC_081358.1, read as the reverse complement.
TGGTCAGTCCAGGGAGGACGGACAGCTCAAGGGGGCAGGATGAGGTTAGTAGGTAGGAAATGGAGGTGTGGCTTGAGGTGGGAGGAGGGGATATGTGAGAGGAAGAACAGGTTAGGGAGGCGGGGCTGAGCTGGGCTGGTTTTGAGATGCAGTGGGGGGAGGGGAGATTTTGAAGCTTATGAAATCCACATTGATACCATCGGGCTGCAGCGTTCCCAAACAGAATATGAGTTGCTGTTCGTGCAGCCTTCGGGTGGCATCATTATGACACTGCAGGAGGCCCAGGATGGACATGTCGTCTGAGGAACGGGAGGGGGAGTTAAAATGGTTCACGACTGGGAGATGCAGCTGTTCATTGCGAACCAAGCATAGGTGTTCTGCAAAGCGGACCCCAAACCTCTTCTTCGTTTCCCCAATATAGAGGAAGCCACACCGGGTCCAGCAGATGCAATATACCACATTGGTGGATGTACAGGTAGACATCTGCTTGATGTGGAGAGTCATCTTGGGGCCTGTGATGGGGGTGAGGGAGGAGGTGTGGGGGCACGTATAGCACTTCCTGCGGTTGCAGGGGAAAGTGCATCCGCTCTACCCACACTCCCCACCAGCCCCACCACTCCCGGCACTTTTCTCTGCAACCGCAGGAAGTGCTACACCTGCCCCGACCTCTCCTCCCTCACCCCCATCCCAGGCCCCAAGAAGACTTTCCACATCAAGCAGATGTTCACGTGTACATCTGCTAATGTAGTATACTGTATCCGCTGTTCCCATTGTGGCCTCCTCTACATTGGGGAAACCAAGCAGATGCTTGGGGACCGCTTTGTGGAACACCTACGCTCGGTTCGCACGAAACAACTGCACCTCCTAGTTGCGAACCATTTCAACTCCCCCTCCCATTTCTTAGATGACATGTCCATCCTGGGACTCCTGCAGTGCCACAACGATCCCATCCAAAGGTTGCAGGAACAGCACCTCATACTTTGCTTGGGAACTGTGCAGCCCAATGCTATCAATGTGGACTTCACAAGCTTCAAAATCTCCCCTCCCCCGACCTCATCCCAAAACCAGCTCAGCTCGTCCCCGCCTCCCTAACCTGTCCTTCCTCCCACCTATCACCTCATCCCACCTCAAACCCCACCCGCATGTCCTACCTACTAGACTCATCCTGCCCCCTTGACCTATCCGTCCTTCCTGGACTGATCTATCCCCTCCCTAACTCCCCACCTACACTCACCTTTTCTGGCTCCACCCCTGCCTCTTTGACCTGTTTGTCTCCTCTCCACCTATCTTATCTTTTGTCCATCTTCTATCTGCTTGCTCCCCTCCCTGTTTACTTCAGAACCCTCTTCCCCTCCCCTATTTCAGAAGAAGGGGTCTAGGCACAAAATATTAGCCTTCCTGCTCCTCTGATGCTGCTTGGCCTGCTGAGTTCATCCAGCCCTACACCTTGTTATCTCTGCTATTGAATACTGACAGTTTTGAACTGTTTTATTCATTATCATCTCCCGAGTAACTTTGACCATTCTTCCATTCTCTATGTCTTCTTTATTGTTGTGACTGGGGAGATATTGTATTAGAAATTTTCAGGCACTACTTTTAACAATTGGACTCAAACAAGCTATGAAATGGCTAAAAAGAACTGCGGATGCTGTAAATCAGAACGGAAAATAGAGATTGCTGCAATATCTGTCAGTGTCTGTGGAGAGAAGTCAGAGTTAATGTTTTGGGTCAAATGACCCTTCGTCAGAACTGGTTCCCCAGAGGCTTCAGTCAAAACTTCAACATCGATCAAAAGTCATTCACACATACTCTTAACTATCGGGAAGCCAATTGACTTCAAAGTGAACACAATAGCAAGCATAGATTTGACGTAAAGATAAGGGGCCCACAAACATCTTAATTGCAGGCTCTGCCCCCAGAGTTGTTTCCCAGATGGGCTTCAGGCAGCTATCCTTGAGACAGCTTATGCAGAGGGTGCTCCAAAGGCAGTGATCCCCAGAAGAATGCCAAAGAGTTATCCCCAGAAATGATCTGAGGAGAAAACAGCTAATTCCAGCTATTTCCAAAAGCAATCTCCAGAAGGAGAAGCCCGACAGCAATTCTGAAATCTACCGATGCCAGCTTGTTGCGAAGCAGGGGAACAAAGAGCCAACCAGCAGACCTACAATCCAACCAACTCGAAAAACCACTGACCTGACCACACCACAACACCACACATCTTGAGCCAATACCGGGACCGGAATGTAAGGAAAACCAAGTACTCACCCAACAGATCCACCACACATCCTCCCGCATCAACAAACTCAACATACACTGAGGACCTTCACAGCCTGAAGCCTTCATCCAGGCACCTGGTACAATACTCCAAAATTGTATTTTCCTCAGTGGTGAGCTTAAACTCCTGAGATGCCAAAGTTTCCAACTTTGCTAGTAGGGAAGGCGGATGGTGACAGTGCAGGGGATCCCAAGGGTAAGAGGCCTGATTAAAATTTCTGTGATTAAAGCCTGTGTTTTAAATTCTAATACTGTTTAATCTGGGCTTAATTTAAAAGTGTATTTAGTTACTGTTCTCTGTAAAACTAAGAGAGTTAATTTCAATGCTTTGTGCATTCACCTTTATTTCTTGTATAATACTGTTTTTTGTATTTAATAAATACAGAGATTCTTTTGCCCCGAAACACCTGTCTATTGCCTTCTTCATTTCACATTCCCTAAATATGTCCAGTGTCTAGAACCAGGGATCTTGGAGTGATTCGAACCATCTAAAATCTGCAAGTTACTGATCGTAAACTGGAACCCTGCAGAATAGCGAATGTGGCAGGACACTGGCAGAAGGAATGTGATATGGCAGAGGGTGTTTCAGAATGAAGAATCTCCTCCTATGTGTTTAAAAAAAATACATATGTCAAAGAAATTGAAGCTTTATATCTTGCATGCTGAGCATCCAGGGGATGCAGCAGCCCAGTGGACTGGCAGCAAGGAACATAAATGCTCGAAAGAGAAGGCAATCGGGCTCCTCTGTCTTCGGCGACCGGCCCATGTACTAAGAAAGTTAAGCAACTGAAGGCAGAGTTAAGAGAGTCAGGGACAGGCTCTACCTTGAGGACCAGGGCAGTAGAAATATTGTACACAAGCCTGCAGTGAGAGAGACAAGAAAGGTGGCAAACAGGGGAAAGATACAGAAACCAAACAGATTATCTGCAACATCTAGTCACAGAAGTCAAACGTAGTGAACAGGTCCTAAAGGACGAGAATAGCCACATGAGGAAGCAAGTTAAAGTGCAGGATGAGAAGCTAAAGCACATCTCGGCAGCCTACAAGGTGGCATGCAGTAAAGGGTATCAGAGGAGAGAGCACAGTCCCTGCCAGGAGCAGATCCATAAGCCAGCAGCAAAGCCCTGTCCCAGGCCAGAGGCATGATTTGTCTGATAAGCCCGGGTGCAGCCCAGGCAGGCAGGGAAGGCCAAGGCGATTAGATGGGAGTGGACTGTAGGGCAGTCATGGATGTTCAGCTACCTGTGGCGCCAGGAGTAGACCCAGTATGGCAGCAGGTGGTCACGGTGACAGTATTAGAAGTGTTGGTACCAGGCCAATGCGCCTGGTACGGCAGCAGAAGTATGGCATGCTTCAGGAGTTTCAGGAGCAGGGACATCGAGAGAATCACTTTGTCTCCTCACATGGAACCCAGCAGCTTAAGGTTACGGTAGCACACGTGCACAAACTGACACATAAGGGGGACCCATCAATACACTTCATGGAAGTGGAACAGCCAGGAGAAGGAATTGACTGCAATAATGCTGAGGTAGCAAAGTTGCTGCTGTTCTCCCTGTCCAGCAGACTATATAAAGGCCTTCTCAACTGACATCAAGAAGGGGCGAAGTAAATTTGCCACCATCCTAGCAGAGTTCCTGGAGCTATGGATTTCAATATGGAAGCCCCTTCTCCCAAGTAGAGAACACCATCCAGGTCACAGGTAAAATATCATAGGCATTCGTGGACAGGTTGTACTGGAACAGTTGCTATCGAGTAGTTAAATTGTCCATTATTCCATCAGGTTTTACAATAGAGTAAATATTGTATCAATTCATCTTTCTTTAGTTGGTTTTTTAACTGTATGGTAAGAATAAAGTGTGATTTTCTTAAAGCCAATAAGTGTAACCAATCAAATTACATACAGAACATAGCACCTCACAGTTGACATTAAATAAGATAAAAGTCAGGGTCTAAGCTATCTCGATGATATATTGAGGGTGCTTTTCTCTGGTCCATAACATCACACATCAGTCTTTGAGTCAGATTTTTATCTCTCCAATTTTATGTACCTTATGTTAATTTGCATACAGGCCCAGTAATAATCCAGAGATTATGACCGATGAGTTTCTGCTTTCTAATTTAGTACCTAACATCTCATACCCTTGCTATAGAATCCCTTTCCTAGCTCTACCTCTGCCATTAATAAATATGTGAACTAGATTCTCCCACCTCCTACTGCAATTTCCTTTCTAGCCCTGAGCAGGAATCCTGACCCCTGGCACATGGCTCTTTGCTGCAAGAGAATAATTTAAATCCTCTCCATTACAGTACACTCTCCTATTACATTTCTTATTTCTCCCTCCATGTGAGTGGCTTCCTGTACCAAGGCACCATGATCAGTATGCTCATCTAACCTGCAGCTCGTGCTCTCACACACACAGAGAAAATGTCAAACCAATTAGATAGTTGCACCACTACTCCTGCACTCTTCCCCTCTGAGCCCCTGTAACCTGCCTCACTTGCAGTCACACTATCCCATCCCTTGCCACTGACCAAATCAGAAGACCTTATCCTAAGTATTGTAACTACTGTGACCATCTCCTGCTACAAATCATCCAGAAAACGTTCCCCTTCCTTGATGTGTTTTAATATCTGGTTCAGCCTCCAGTTCATAAACTTGGAGGCAAAGCTGCTCAAACTTCAAACACTTAGGTCAGAAATGTTTACCCTGGATCAAAATGGTATCCAAGGCGTCCCACATACTATAGCCTTGACACATCATCTGCCCTGTCTGAGATTTAACTAATTACTTAATTAATTATATCATTCAATTTATGTTGCTTTTCCACATCTTAATAACTTTACCAATGATTTGTATGCTATGTTAAAACTTAAGAACAGAACACTGATAAAAAATATAAACATTAAATCCACTTACCGCAGACTCACCACACTGTCAGCTCTCATTTTCTGTAGTCGCCAAAAGCCAACTCATATGTATATATTGATCTCTCATGTTCTGCTGTCCATCAGATCACAGGGAAAGCAGTCATTTTGGCCTATATGAGCAACAGTCAGTTAGCTAATTATTGGAACTGCCACATCTTTTCCCTCTTTCAGGATGAGTTTGATTATGTGTCATCCACTAAACCAATATCTACCACAGTACATGAGAACCAAGGGAAACAGACTGCAACAAAAACAAAGTTGCTGGAAAAGCTCAGCAGCTCTGACAACATCTGTGGAGGAGAAAACAGTGTTAACGTTCAGGTCCGGTGACCCTTCTTCAGTTCAGCTTTCTTGCCTCTCATACTGCAGGCCTGTGTACATTTCTCCTGTCCTAGTCCTCAAGCTAGAGCCTGCCCCTAACTCTCTTAACACTGTCTTCAGTTGCTTGACTTTCTTATCTAGTACCTGGCCCTGTCGCTGAAAGCAGAGGAGCCTGATTGCCTTCTCTATAGAGCATTAATGTTCCTTGCTGTCCAGAGGGCATAAATAGAAATTAGACTCCCACACCATAGGTTGGTTTAGCTGGCATGCTGCAGGCAAGTTCCTTTGGAAACTGTGAAACTAATCAGATTTCCCTAACTATTTCACAAACTATTTTCCTAACTATTTCATCAATAATCCAAATGCAAAGTGTCAAGTGAAATGACAGCGTTCCTGCTCGTCTGACGCTGCTTGACCTGTTGTGTTCATCCAGCTCTACATCTCGTTATCTCAGATTCTCCAGCATCGGTAGTTCCTACTATCTCTGCTCTCTGTAGTGTTGTTTTGTTTGTTTTTTTTGAGGTTGTTAATTATCTCTGACTGCTTTCATGACTGACACTTCTGCAAGTTTAATTGTGCTTGTTTTGATCATTCTTCAATATCTACAATACTTTTTTCATTGCATTCTCATCATTAGTTAATATTTATCATTTTCCTAATGCACTTTTTAAACTATTTTGTAATCCACCAAGCAATGTTTTTAATCTCTCTCGATTGTTGTTCATCTTTCTTTGATGCGCCCACTTTAGACCACAGTCCATCTACCTGTGTAGGACGCAACTGCCATGCCATCAGCTGGTTTGTTCCACTCCTTTCACTTCTCAATTATCTAAAGTAAATTGAATCATTGAAAGTTTAAATTCAAAATCATATTTTTGCCTAAGATATCATTGTAAACATGAAACACAAGTACATAAAAATACAGAAAACTAGCTGTGACCACCCGATGAACTGACTGACCATGTCCAGGCTCCTAGACGGATATCAGAGGCTGTCCTTAACTTACTGAGGTGAGACTTCCTGAGATGAGCATAAACTATCTTTCTTGTCTTGACTGAGGCCTACTTATAAGAACCACAACTTTTGTGTCTGCACTAAACAGCATATAAGACAACAATGTTGTAAGCGCGATATCTCTAGATAATGGATCATTGTACAAAAAGGTAAGTCAACACAATGTAAGGATGTGATGCTGGGATCATCCAGATAGGTTCAAATTGATTAAGCTATGAAAGCAAGTGAACAAGGTGAGTTGTAGCTTGTCCCTATCCATCACCTGGGTGTGTATCCTTGAATGCACAGCGTCCATGCTGCAGAACTGCAATATTTGCTGGCTCAGACAGAGATACGACATCATTGGAGATCTAGTTTCTTCTTTTTTATTTTCTTTTTCTCATCTTCCCAGAGGTGATATTACGCACAACTGAGTGACCTTCCCGTCGTAAAATCACTGTGATGTTTTGTTGCATTATTTTTTAATACGAACCACCACCAACAAAGTTAACAAAAACAAAGTTGCTGGAAGAGCTCAGCAGGTCTGGCAGCATCTGTGAAGGAATAAAACAGAGTTAACATTTGGGTCTGATGACCCCTCCTCAGAACTATAAAGTTAAGTTGCCATAGTCTATGGGGCTGCTTTCTAAATAGAGAGAGATGACAACTGGTGATTGAACGTGAGGCCACTCATACCTCAGCCAGCTGAATGCACACTGTCGGAATTGCATTGTTTCACATACCAACTGAGCTAAACCGGCCCCCACCACCAGAAAAGCACCCATGTAGGCAACTGAATATTTACAACAAAGCACACTATGGGCAAGGCAAAACATGAAAAGTAAGTGGGGTGGTGGGAGGGGAGTATATGAGAGTGAGCAGGGAATAGGTCAAAATGGAGTTGTAGGGAGAAATAAAGCAGTATATCCCCAAATATATCTCTATATCCCATTTCTGAAGAAGGGCCCAGAACCAAAACGTCAGCTTTTCTGTTCCTCTGATGCTGCTTGACCTGTTGCATTCATCCAGCTCTACACAATGCTATAGCTGAGTGCCCACTTGTCTTGAAAAGCATCAATAGCTCCCTCTCCAAGCACACCAAGGCACAACATCATACCAGTGAGGTATGAATGCCCTCACGTTCAATCACGAGTTGTCATCTCTCTCTAATTAGAAAGCATCCCCATAGACTATGGCAACTTAACTTTATGGTTCTGAGGAAGGGTCATCAGACCCGAATGTTAACTCTGTTTTATTCCTTCACAGATGCTGCCGGACCTGCTGAGCTCTTCCAACAACTTTGTTTTTGTTAACTTTGTTGGTGGTGGTTCATATTAAAAAATAATGCAACAAAACGTCACAGTGATTTTATGACAGATAGGTCACTCAGTTGCGCAGTAGAGGGGCAGAAAATTGCCAGAGATGACAGCCTGCTGCCTGGACCTCTTTATAGCCAGTCTGGCCAGGCCCAAGAGCAGACCAGAGGAGCTCCTCTGATTTATTCATACCCAAGATCAGGATTGTAGGTTTGAAGTACAAGAGAAAACATGACAAAATATTTTTTCAAATAACTAAAAATGGAGGGCAAATCCCCATAATCCATAGACCCCACAGCACCGCAAATTAAACAGATAGGCTGGGAGTTTGTGATCCACTATAATCTGTAGTTTCACAGGATTGCTATTTACAACACCCTCCACCCCAGGTCCCTGATGGAAAATGATCCCTCCACTAGGGATCCCTGCTGTACGGCAGCAAATAAGAATGCCAAGGCATGTCCAGGAGCTGGACACAGGAGTTAAGGTGGATGGTGTGTCTATGCAGCCTGTCTAAAAAAATACTTCTTCACAGGGCAGAAAGACACACCACACATAATCAAAAGATAGCCCAGGTCGTTGGTCACGGGCTCCTGACGGAGGTTCAGGACCCTGGGCCTGATGTGAAATTCTGTCTGAGTAGGGACTGCGCAGACTGGATTGCACCACACAACTGAGCATTCGCCAAGAGGTTCACAATGTCAGGTGTGATCACCACCATTTTCAGGCAATAGATGGCATTGGCCATGAGCTGGACATCCACCAATGCACTGCTTGCCAATTCCTGCAGTAACATCCAGCCTAGACTTCTACCACCGAGCACATCCCTGGCTCTGGTCACCCTGCAGCCATAGCACTCCCCTCTGCCAGTATTGGTGGAGGTGCAGATTCCTGAAATTTAGCTTGTTAGTTTTGCTGTTAATAGGGTGTTCAACAAGTAAAAATCTTTCGTAATGGCCAACTCATTGCTGCCTAGTAAGAAAGTTACCACACCAATTATGAAATACTGAAATGTATATTAAGTTGTTCCCATCATTGAGATAGGCCTCAAACTTCTCACGTAGTTTTTCCATAAGCCTCACCATACCCAACACTGCTCAAGCCCCTATAAGATTCACCTAACAGGTGATGGTAAAGTGGTTTGAGTTTGCTTCCAGCACGGTATTTTATATTATATGGCATTACTAATGTTATCTAAGAAATAAAACTTGTTGAGTGCTTTATGAGATAGCAACACTGGAGTTACAAGGTGAACTACCTAATGCTCTTTGGAAATGGAAGACAGCATGTACACACTCAGGTGGTACTGTTCCATTGGTTCAACTGCAGCTGGTGTGAAGTTGGAACTGTACAAGACCCTTCTGTGGTCTTGCACCTCATTCTCAAGAGTAAACTCAGAATTTCATATCTAAATCATCCTACACAACTTGTATTGAAGTAGATGCAGATAACTGATTTGAATTCTGACACAGGTTTGAAAGGAAGCTATCTTTCTATCCCTATATTGCAGCTTCAGATAAATGGTCATCACAGTGCAATCGAGAGAAGTGATTTAAAATTGTTCCTTTACATAATGGAAATTATATGATTATATCACTCAATACAATCAAAGAAGATAGTATGATTCCTTAGGACTATCCATGGTTTCACTAATAGTTACAGTCAAGGTATTTACAAACAAAATAAAAAATAGCAGTAACATGAAGAAAATCAGCCTTCATAAGCCAGGATCTTATCTAATTACAGAATCAATGATCTCTAACCTTGAATAAACAAGATTAATATAAAGAATTCTTTTAAATCTGTTTTCAAATTAACCTTTAGCAAAACATGTAATTGAGTTGGTTAAGCACAGAGAAGCTAATGAGCAGTTATGGTTATTCTTAGGTACAAATAAATACACAAAGCATTATTGTTTTACATTAAATAGGCAATTGAAGCCAGTGTTTAGGCTTCCTTTTTCACTTTGTTAAATTTCAACAGCTTTCTCTCATTTACATCTTTAATTGTTAGCTGAAATAGTAATTTGCATGTAGATCATTTTTGGTTACAGAACAATCAGAAACAATTCCTTTTAGGAACATTTCATTTTGTCTCAGCTCTTCAGACAACCCTAACTGTGACTCTTCTTTTAATATCCAGTGACTAAAACTAACATTTCAGCCCAACATGGAGAAACCAGAATAGATTACAGTATCCTTTATTGTTGCGTGTACTCCAGTACAGGAGTACAGTGAAAGGTTTTTTATAATGGCTGCCTTTTAATGGAGCCAGCTAAGGTACAAGTACCTACATACAAATCTTGGGTACAAAAAGGATTAAAAGCAAAAGTAGTAGCTTACTTACAGTGTCTGAAAAAGAAGTTAGAAATAAGATAGCTTTAACAGAGTTGAAAGATTTACAATACAGTATGGTAAAGTGTTTCAAATAGTAGCAGTTCGGCACACGGTCTGGCCACCCGTGCCAGGCCCCAGTCCAACAACTGCCCAGTTCCCATCCAGCCTCCACTCGACTCCTCACTTGCATTCACCTGCAACAAGGTAAGTTGTGCTGCATCAGGACTTGCTTCCCCTCACACAGCTCTGGTACTCAGGTTTCCCCTTCGCATTGCTCAAGGACTGTTGAAATAAAGAAAATAGTAGAAAAGAAGCAACAAATAACAGGCAGAGCAGAGGAGCTCAAGTTGGAGTATCCAATTCTACCTCCGTCATGCCTTACATTGGGATAATCAGGAATTACATATTTCCTCCTCACCTCGGGATGAACTCTCACCCTCACTTCCGGAGTTAATGAATTAACCTCTCCTATGACTGCTGTAGCACTGCCTCCCTTTATATCAGATCTTATGTTAAACTGTGTTGTGAAAGCTACAGTGCTGAAATCATGCATGCTTAAAAAGCTACTCCAATCTGTCTCTTCTTGTAGAATTCAGAGGGTCATTTTTTGCCATAGCTACAAGTGAATAAAGACGATTTATTTTATTCAGCTGGAAACACTAATGGTGATTTACTGATGGTAGTTAATAGATGAAAAAAGGTCATGGGTTATTTGGTGGTGGGAAAAATGTTCAGTTGTGTGTAAGAGCACTTCTTAATATAAAAAAAATGAAATGAAAACAATTTCTTGCTGAAACAGTCAAAGAGATAATTTAATTGTGGCATGGCTTTCTTTTGAATGTAATGGTTAATATTTCTTTTACAGACCATTAAGTTTGCCTGCTCATGGCCCAGAAATATTTAATAGAAATTAATGTTTTAGATTAGTCCATGCTATTAATGCAATTATTAATTAAAAATTGGACATATATAATAGCAGTGATTTTTCTTTCTAGTACTTCAAGTAAGCATCTGATTACAAATAACTGTTCATCCACAGTCAGCTGTAGAAAAAATAAAATAGTTGTAGTGCTTTGACTATCTGGGAGGTATAGGTGACATAGTGGTTATATTAGTTGAATTCTGAAGGCTCAAGCTAATTTTTGTGGACATGGGTTCTCATTTCGCCACAGCAGCTTGTGGAATTTCAATTCTGTTAAATGCAAAGAAAATAGAGTATAGGACATAGAACAGTGCAGCTCAGGGACAGGACCCGAAACGTCAGTTTTCCTGCTCCTCTGATGCTGCTTTGCCTGCTGTGTTCATCCAGCTCTACACCTTGTATTCTCAGATTCTCCAGCATCGGCAGTTCCTACTATCTCAGCACAAGGACAGACGCTTATGCCTGTTATGTTGTGCCGACATGATGCTGAATGAAACTTATCCCTTCTGCCTATCCTCAGATTCATATCGCTCAATTCCTTGTGTAAAAGTCACTTAAATGCCCTTATCACATCTGCCTCCATCACAACCACGTCAGTGTGTTCCAGGCTTGTATCACTCTCGGTGTAAAATGCTCTCCCTTCATGTCTCCTTTGAACTTTTCCCCTCTCACCTTAAATGCATGCCCCCTAGTATTAGACAATTCAACTCTGGGAAAAAGATTCTAACCATCAACCGTATCCATGCATCTCATAATGGTACAGACTTCCATCAAGTCTCCCCTCAGCCTCCACCGCTCCAGAGAAAATAACTCAGGTTTTCTAACCTCTCCTTATAGCCCATATCCTCTAATCCAGGCAGCATCCTGGAAAACCTCTTCTGCACCCTCTCCAAAGCCTCTGCATCCTTCCTGCAATGCTTCAACCAGAATTGGATGCAATACACTAAGTGTGGCATAACCAAATTCTTATAACGCTGCAACATAACATTCTGATTCTTGTACTTGATGTGCTGACCAGTAAAGAGAAGCATGCCATACACCTTCTTTACCGCTCTGTTTACTTGTGTGGCCCCTTTCAGAGAGCTACGGACTTGAACTCCAAGATACTTCTGTACATTAATACTTCTCTAAGTCCTGTCATTAACTGTACACTTTCCCTTAATATTTGATCTCCCAAAGTGCAGCACCTCACAGTTACTGGGATTAAACTCCATCTGCGATTTCTCTGCCCATATCTGCAACTGGTCTATATCCTTCTGTATCCTTTGACAACCTTTTACACTATTCACAACTCCACTAATCTGTGTATCATCTGCAAATTTATTAACCCACCCATCTACATTTTCATCTGAGTAATTTATATATGTCATAAACAGGAAAAGTCCTGGGTCAAATCCGGGCAGAACATAACTAGTCATAGACCTCCAGCCTGAAAAATACCTTTTCACCATTACCTTCTGTCTTCTATGGGTAAACCAATTCTGAAACCACACAGCCAAGTCACTGTAGATCCCATACATTGCACTCTTTTGGATGATCCTGCCATGAGGAATCTTGTTGAATGCCTTACTAAAATCCATGTAAACAACATTTACTTCTCTCCCCTCATCAAACACCTTTGTTACCTCCTGGAAAAATTCAATCAAGTTAGTAAGATTTGACTTGCCCTGCACAAAGCTGTCCTAATGCTGACTGTCCTTAACTAGGCCATACAATTTACACACATTTGGAAAAGTATCTCTAAGATTTCTCTCCAAATGTTTCCCAACCACAGGCTGATAGGTCTATAGTTTCCTGTATAATCCCTATTTCCCTTCTCAACCAGAGGAGCAACATTAAATACAAAAACAGAAGATGTTGGAAAAGATAAACAGGTTTGGCAGCATCTGTGAAGAAAAAGTCAGCTAACATTTCAGGTCCGGTGACCCTTCCTCAGAACTGATGGTAGCTGGGAAAACGTCAGTTTATATGCAGAAAATGGGGTTGGGGGGGGGGGGGGGGGTGGAAGGGAGTAAATGATAGGATAGAGCCCAAAAAGAGAGAACAGATGGGAAGACAAAGCATGTGCTAACAATCAGGCTGGGAGTGTGATTAGAGATAGCAGGAACTGCGGATGCTGGAGAATCTGAGATAACAAGGTGTAGAGCTGGCTGAACACAGCAGGCCAAGCACCCTTTTCTAAAGAAGGGTCGAGGCCTGAAACGTCAGCCTCCTCTGATGTTGCTGTGTTTATCCAGATCTACACCTTGTTATCTGGGACGGTGATTAGTTGTAACTGGGGACTAACAACAGTAGTTGAGTAATGGCAGGCTATGTGATAACAAGGTCTGGTGTGTGGGGTAGTAGGCTAGGTCATAGGAGAATTTAGGCCCGAAAACTATTTAACTCAATATTGAGTCTGGAGGGCTGCATGTTCCCCAAGTGAAAAATGAGGTGCTATTCTTTCAGCTTGCATTGAGCTTCAGTGGAATACTGCAGCAAGCCAGAGACAGAGATGTTGGCCAAAGATCAGGGCGGTGTGTTAAAGTGGCAGGCTACAGGTAGCTTGGGATCTTTTCTGCAAGCAGAGCATAGATGTTCTGCAAACAGTCACACAGGCTACTCTTTATTTCCCCAGTGTAGAGGAGACTACATTGTGATCAGCAAAGGCAGTAGACTAGAATCTGGGAAATGCAGGTGAAGTGTTGCTTCAAAGAACAAAAAGAACAAAGAACAAAGAAAATTACAGCACAGGAACAGGCCCTGCATTTGGAAGGTATGTTTGGATCCTTGGATGCTGGGGAGGAAGGAGGTAAATGGGCAGGTGTTGCACTTTTGCTGGTTACAGGGGAAGGTGCCGTAGGACTGTGGGGAGGTGTTGGGGATGAAGGCAGTGTGGGCCAGGGGTGTCCTGGAGAGAACAGTCCCTGCAGAAGGCAGACAAGGGAGGGGAGGGGAATCTGTGTCTGCTGGTGGCATCTTGTTGGAAGTGCAGGAATGGCGTCTGATGATCTTCTGGATGTGGATGCTGGTGGGATGGTAGGTAAGGACAAGGGGAACTCTATTGCCGTTGTGGGAGGGAAGAGAAGAGGTGAGGGTGGAAGTGTGGGAGATGGGTCACACCTGGTTGAGGAAAAAGGTGGACATTTCGGAGGCTCCCTTATCAAAGTTGGCCTCATTTGAACATATATGACAGAGATGGAGGAACTGAGAGAATGGGATGGAGTCTTTACAGGAATCAAGGTGCAAGGATGAGTTGTCCAGGTAGATGTGGGAGTCAGTGGGTCTATAGTGGATATTAGTGCCCAGTCTATTCCCAGAAATGGAAAGAGAAATGTTGAGGAAGGGAAGGAAGAAGTCAGGGACAGACCAGATGAAAGTGACAAAACTGGAAGTTGGAAATTGCAAGAAATTGAAAATTGGAAGCTAAGCCGATGAACTTTTCCAATTCCGGATGAGAGAGGGAAGCAGCACTGATGGTATCATTGATATATTGGAGAAAGAGTTGTGAGTAGGGGCCGGAATAAGACTGGAACAAGGAATGTTCCACATACCCCATGAAGAGTCAGGCATAACTAGGGCTCATGCAGGTACCCATGGCCACCCCTCTTACCTGAAGAAAATGAGAGGAGTTGGAAGAGTAGTTGTTGAGAGTGAGGATGAGCTCGGCCAAGTGTAGGAGAGTGTGATGGATGGGGATGGCTCAGGACTTTGCTCCAGGTAGAAGCGGAGAACCCTTAGACCCTCCTGGTGGGGAATAGATGTGTAAAGGGATTGCATGCCTATGATAAAGAAGAGGCAGCTGGAACCTGCAAACTGAAAGTGTTGAAACCAGTGTAAATCATCAGAGGAATCATGAATATACGTGTGCATGGATTGGACCAGAGGAGAGAAGACTGATTCAAGGTTGGAACAACATTTGATACTCACCAGTCCTCAGGGTCCTCTCCAGTGACTAGTGAGGAAAAAGTGATGTTGGTCAAAGCATCAGCAATCTCCTCTCTTGCCTCTCTCAATAACTTGCAGTAGATACCATTGGCCTCTGGTATCCAGCCTAATGCTCTTCAAACAATTTAATACCACTTCTTTCTTGATCTCAAAATGCCCTAGCATATTAGCATGCTCCACAGAAATCTCACTGTCCTCCATATTCTGCTCCTGAGTGAATACTGATGCAAAGTACTCATTTAGGAACTTATCTACTTCCTCTGCCGCCAGCCCAAGCTCCATTCTTTAACCTTGAGTGGTCCTACCTTCTCCCTGGTTATCCGCTTGTTTTTGATGTATCTGTAAATGCCTTGGGATTTTCTTTAACTCTACTTGCCAAGGTCATTTCATGGGCCCTTCTTGATCTCCTAATTCCCTGCTTGAGTACTTTCCCACTTTCCTTATATTCCTCATTGGCCCTGTCCAATTTTAGCTTCTTAAACCTTGCACATGCTTCTTTTTGCCTTTTGACTTAATTTACAACCTCCTTCATTATCCAGAGTCCCTTGCCATCCTTGTCCTTCCCCTTTGTAGGAACATGTTGGTCTTGAACTCTCATCAGCAGATCTTTAACCAGCACTCACATGTTAAATGTAGACTTGCCTGATAATAGCTCCTCCCAATTAACATTCCCTCACTCTTGCCTAATACTGACATAATTCGCCCTCCCACAATTTAATATCTTCCCATAAAATCCTGACTCATCCTTGTTCATAACTGTCTTAAAACTTAAGGATTTGTGATCACTCTTTCCAAAATGCTCTCCCACTGAATGGTCAGTCACCTAGCCAGGCTCATTAGCCATTACAAGGTCCAGTATGGCCCATCTTCTAGTTGAACTATACTGTTGCAAGAAAGCCTCTTGGATACACTTAACAAATTCTGGCCCATCTAAGCCTCTTGCTCCAAGGATTCCGAGTCAATATTGAGAAAGTTGAAGTTACTTGCTATGACAACTCTGTTTTATTGTACCTTTCCATAAACAGCCTATGTATCTGTTTCTCAGTCTCTCGGTGGCTTTTGGGGGGCCGAGAGTATAATCATATGAAAGTGATAAGAGCAGATCTTATTTTTTGAGCTGTACCCATATTGCCTCAGTGGATGAGTCCTCTAGCATGTCCTCCCCAAGTGCAGATAGAACATTCTCCCTGATTAGTAATGCCATCCTTCCACCACTTTCACCTTCCTCTCTATCTCGTCTAAAACAACAAAACCCTGGAACTTTGAGCAGCCAGTCCTGTCCCGTCCCTCTCTCAGCCAAGTCTCTGTAATGGCCAGAACATCATAGCCACAGGTACTGATCCAGGCTTCATGCTCATCTGCCTTACCTGTAATACTCCTTGCATTGAAATAAACACACTTCAGCCCATTTAGTACCATTGTGTTAATTGACCTGTCTCTGCCTGTCCTTTCTTTCTGAATTACTTGTCCTAACATCTACTTTCCCCTCAATCCTTCTGCTTGCTGACCTGCTGCTCTGGTTTGCAGCCTCCTGCCACTCTACTTGAAATGTTGAACTGAAAGCTAGTTTCAGTAGTGATGAACATAAAACTCCATGATGTTCATCAATTCATGATTCATTAATGATCTTTAAGGAAGGAAAACAATCAGCGTTATTTGGTCTGGCCTGTGATTCTAGGCACATAACAATGTTGTTGATGTGTAACTGCCCTCTGAAATGATCTTACCATGCCAATCAATTGTACCAAACACTGCCGAAGAATTGAAAAGGAATATAAACCAGACATGAGCACCAGAAATACTTTAGCCTATCTCAACCCCATGGGCCTGAAAAGCCAAAGTCTTGGAACGCCCATCCTAACAGCATTGTAGGTGGAACTAAATCCCATTGTGGTTCAAGAAGATGGGTCAACACCATCTTCACAAGGGTAACATTCTGACTTTGCAAGTGACACCCACCTGCCAGGAACAATTAGAGATGTTACTTGATGACACAAAAACATTTCTGAATTTTAAGTTGTGTGGACGCTGATAAAAGGCATAATAGGAGTGAAAGGTAAAGAAAATAAAAGTAATGCCAATGACAATCATAGAAGAAAGTGATTAATTTCCCATAATCAAAAATCTTACCATCTGTAGTGTGCATTAAGTTTCACAAGAATCATTTTTTAAATAGATCTACGATTTTTTTAATAATTGCTATTCATTTTGAAGGGAACATTATCAAGGACACAGAACTCACTGTCATCTGGTGTCTATACTGACATCTCCTATATTCACATCCATTGACAAGTTAACAGAATATGATTTCCACGTAAAATTGAAATACTGCATCAAAAATAATAGAAAAGAGAAAAGAATAATTTCAAAGGCACAATTTAATCTCAGGAGCTCAGAGCTCAGGTGGTGATTGTGAAGCACCTCAGCTTGACTCTCTCAGTTCAATGATGTCTGTAACTCTCACTTCATTTAAAGCCTTGAAATCACGACTACATGTTCATCATTTGTCTTTATTACTGTCATTCACTACTCTCTATATGTGTATATGTGCTTTATAAAACTTACAGGGGTACACATTCGCTAGGACAAAATAAATCAGGGACAGCACATGCTGCATTATATATGTTACTTATACTTTCTCAAGATGAGATAAGTTCAATTTTGATATGTATGAATTTTCATAATAAACAACATGAGGAAACTTACTTCAAAGATATAGCACGATGAAACATTTGTGATTTTTCTGTATGTATCTATATAATGTATGTACATGATTTATTCAGAGTCTGGATTTTAAATAAGTAGCAGATGGATTTAATGGTTTCACGTGAAGGGATATTGAGTTCAACAACATAAGGACTTGAGCTTCTCCAATGTCCTTACCCTAATCCACTCACACTATGCCTTGTTATCACATTGACTGCCATTACACAGAACCAATTGTTAGCCACTAACAGTCCCCATCAATAGCTTTTCATCCTCCAGGCCTGATTGTTATCTAAACCTTTGTCTATCCAACTGTCTTTCTTTCTCTTTGGGCTGTATCTCCACCTATTGTTTACTCCTTATCCTGTTCCCTCACCTTATGTTCTGCATAAAAAACATTTTCACAGCCACCAACCGTTCTGAGGAAGGGTCAATGGGCTTGAAACGTTAACTGTGATTTCTCTCCACAGATGTTGCCAGACCTGTTGAACTTTTCCAGCAATTTCTGTTTTTCATTGTGAGCAATAGAGAGTTGGGATTGAATGAACCCCTAGAGGAGTATACTTAAGAGGGAAACCAGGAAGGCAAAAAGGGTCATGAGATACTTTGGCAAATAAAGTTAAGGAGAATCCAAAGAGATTCTATAAGTGTTTTAAGGGCAGAAGAGGAACTACAGAGAGAACGTGGCCCCTTAAAGATCAACGTGGCCATCTATGCCTAGAACAACAGGAGATGGATGAGATACTAAACAAATATTTTGCATCAGTATTTACTGTGGAGAAGGAAATAGAAACTAGGGAATTTGGGGGAATTAACAGTGATGTCTCAAAAAGAGTTCATGTTACAGTGTAGGAGGTGCTGGATGCCATAAAATGCATGAAAGTAGATAAATTTCCAGGACTTCATCAGGGGTTCCTAGAACTTTGTTGAAAGCTAAAAAAAGAGAACTCTACATCCCTTGCTGAGCTATTTATATCATTAACAGCCATGGGTGAGGTGCTTGGAGACTTGAGATTGGCTAATGTGGTGCCAATAGTTAAGAAAGTCTGTAAGGAAAAGACAGAGAACTAAAAACTGGTTAGCCTTGTATCGGTGGTGCGTCAGTTGTTGGAAGGGATTCTAAAGGACAGAATTTATATGTATTTTGAAAGGCCAGGCCTGATAATGGATAAGTCAACATGATTTTGTGCATTGCAAATCATGTATCATGAACCTGACTAAGTTTTTTGAAGTGGTAACAAAGATAGATGCAAGCAAAGGGGTAGACATTGTCTACATGGAAAAAAAACAAAGTTGCCGGAGAAAAGGAAGGATCACCAGACCCAAAACATTAACTCTGTTTTTTTCCTACACAGAAGCTGCCAGACCTGCTGAGCTTCTCCAGCAAATTTGTTTTTGTTCCTGATTTACAACATCCGCAGTTCTTTCGGTTTTTATATTGCCTATATGGATTTCAGCAAAGCTATTGATGAAGTTTTGCATGGTAGACCACTGATTAAAGTTAGATCACATAGGATCCAGGGAGAACTCGCCATTTGGATACAAAATTGGCTTAAAGGTAAGAGACAGAAGGTGTTAGTTGAGGGTTGCTTTTTGGACTGGAGGCCTGTGAACATCAGTTCAGTTCAAAGATCAGTGCTGGGCCAACTGCTTTTCATCATTAATAGAAATGATTTGGGCAGCATGGTGGCTCAGTAGTTAGTACTACTACCTCACAGCACCAGAGACATGGGTTTGATTCTCGCCTCAGACAACTGTGTGAGTGGAGTTTGCACATTCTCCCTGTGTCTGTGAGGGCTTCCTTTGGGTCTTCCAGTTCCCTCCCACAGTCCGAACATGCGCAGATTAGGTAGATTGGTCATGCTAAATTACCCATAGTGTTCAGGGATGTGCAGGCTAGGTGAGTTCGTCTTAGGAAATGCAGAGTTATCAGTCTCGGGTAGCGGACTGGGTCTGGGTGGGATGGCCTTTGTAGGTCAGTGTGGTCTCTATGGACTGAATGACCTGGCTCCACTCTGTAGGGATTCTATCATATAGAAGGTATGATAAGTAAGTTTGTAGATTAAATCAAAATCAGTTATGTAGTGGACAGTAAAGAAGATTTTCTTAGAGTACAATGGGACATTGATCAGATGGGCCAATGGGCAAGGAGTGGCAGGTGGACTTTAAATTAGATAAATGTGGGGTGTTACATTTTGATAAGGCAAACTATGGCAGGACTTGTACAGTTAATGGTAGGATCCTGGGGGCTGTTGCTGAACAAAGAAACCTAGGACTGTAGGTGCATAGTTCTTTGAAAGTGGAGCCAGAGCCAGACAAGGTTATGATGAAGGTGTTTGGCATGCTTGCTTTCATTGGTCAGAATATTGAATATAAGAGTTGGGATGTCATGTTGCGACTGTACAGGGCATTAGTAAGGCCATTTCTAGACTACTGCATACAATTCTGGTTGCCCTTGTCTAGGAAGGATGTTGTTAAATTTGTGAGAGTGCAGAAAAGATTTACAAAGATGCTGCCAGGACTGGAGGCTTTGAGTTATAGGGAGAGGCTGAATAGGCTAGGGCTTTTTTTCTGGAGGTTTGGAGACGGAGGAATGACCTTATAGAGGTTTATAAAATCATTGGGAGCATGGATAGGATGAATAGCCAAGGTCTTTTGCCTAGGTGGGGTTGTCCAATACTAGAGGGCATATGTTTAAGGTGAGAGGGAACAGATTTAACAAAGACTTGAGGGATAACATTTTCACACACAGGGTGGTGTGTGCGTGTGGAATGAGCTGCTGGAGGAAGTAATGGAGGCCGGTACAATTACAACACTTAAAAGGCATCTGGATATGAATAGGCATAACAAGGTGTAGAGCTGGATGAACACAGCAGACCAGGCAGCATCAGAGGAGCAGGAAAGCTGACGTTTTGGGTCTGGACCCTTCTTCAGAAATTTCATCTACACCTTGTTAGCTCTGACTCCAGCATCAGCAGTTCCTACTATCTCTGGATATGAATAGGAACGGTTTAGAGGGCTATCGGCCAAAATCTGGCAAAAGTGACAAGGTCAAATTGAAATGCCTGTTTGGCGTAGATGGTCAGACCAAAGCAACTGTTTCCTATGCTATATGACGCTGTGACTCAAAATATATTTACAGATGTGATGAGAAAGGACAATTTCCCTGATTCCAATAACTGTAAATTGATGTGTTGGGAAACAGATGAGATTTTGTTTTGTTGGGTGATTTAACTGCTTTATGTAGACAGCTTGATTTGTTTCATTTAATTAACTCTTTTGCACAGTATATTTATGTTTTATTGTTAAAAATAATCCTGCAGCCTCTGTGCTTATGTTTCAGTGTAAGACTGCAATTTGAATTAAGACATAGAATACATCAGTGAGGGCTTTAAGGGTTATGAGGTAAAGGCAGGAAACTGGGAGTTGAAGAATATCAGATCATTCAATGAGCTTGTATGTCTTATGCCTTTCAGTGTCACTGCCTCAAAATACTGGAACTCCCTCCAAGTTGTGGCATTGTGGGCCGACGTGCACCAAATGAACAGCATTGGTTCAATTAGGCAGTTCACCACCATAAGAGTAACTAGAGATGGGCGATAAATGATAGCACAGCCAATGATGCCTACGTTCTGTAAACAAATCAAAACATATTGAATGTTTGTTGTAAGATAGTTGAAGTATTACATTATGTCCTCAGTGACAAATTCTGAATCATTCACACAGAAAGCTTCACATTGCATCGCTAACTTCTAAAAGCAAGAAATTCCAGACACTGGCCAGTTAAATATCATATGCCTAGTATGTGCTTCTCACAAAGAATTTAATTGCACAATCCCCTATTTTGGAAATGATGCTCTGGTATAATCTGCTAGGTCTTTTTATTTGACGAGACTAGTGATAATCTTTTTTTTCCTATCTGGTCAACAAATCATCAATGAACTGTTTGATTTTATCAGACAGTTTGATGGAAAGTATGAACATATAGAAGACAAACACACAACATTCCAGTGCTGTGTTGTGTCACTGTTAGTATCATCCCCCTTGTCTGGATTGCCTGCAGTCAGATTCAGTACAGATATAATTCACCGCCAGTGTTATGTTTATGCCTTCTTCTGGTTACCATAAATTTCATGGTATCACACCTTAGACCCAAAATGTTGGAGTTCCTTTGAGTGCATTTCTTTAAGCAATCTGTAGTTAGCAGACTGAAGCTTTGTTACATAGCGCATGATTGCAGAGCAACAGTGAATGTGCCACCTTGGGATATAATATTCACATGGCAAGTAGTTTTCAGCTTGTTATGGACCAGAGCAAACCCCTCTAGAGTATTGTGTACAATTTTA
Organism: Stegostoma tigrinum; assembly: GCF_030684315.1. Taxonomy (NCBI): domain Eukaryota; kingdom Metazoa; phylum Chordata; class Chondrichthyes; order Orectolobiformes; family Stegostomatidae; genus Stegostoma; species Stegostoma tigrinum. Next base: position 58,494,852 of record NC_081358.1, on the reverse strand, counting down.
GTCATCTTATTATAGGAAAGACATAATTAATCCAGCAAGTGTGCAAAGAAGATTCATGTGGATGTTGCCAGGCCTGCATTATAGGAAGAGGTTGGCCAGAATAGGACTTCATTCCTTGGAATGTAGGAGAATGAGGGGTGACCTTATTGAGGTGTATAAAGTCATGAGGGGCATGGATAAGATGAATGCATATAGTCTTTTTCCCAGGGATGGAGAATTGAAAACTAGAGAGCATAAGGTTAAGATGAGAGGGGATAGATTTAAGAAGGAACCTGGGGGGACAACATCTTCATACAGAGAGGTTCATATATGACATGGGCTGCTGGAAAAAGTGGTTCAAGCAGGTACAATAACAACACTTAAAAAACATTTGGATACATACGTAGATGAGAAGAATTTAGAGGGATATGGGCCAAATGTGGCTAGTTGGAACTAGCTGAGTAGGCATCATGGTCAGCCTGAATCACTTTGGGCCAAAGGGCCTGTTTCCACGCTATATTACTCTATGACTTCTCAAGGAGATAGCTTAAGCCCTCATTTTAATCTTATTTTTAGGCAAGTGTAACTTGGTGTGTTCCAGATATAATTCAATTGGTTATACTATTTGACGTTAAGCAAAAGACACTTTATTCTCACCCTGCAGTTAAAACATAAAGAAAAGAAAGAAAAATTGGGATAACTTTAAGTACATTGGAAAACTTAACAGAATAATAGGTTATTTAACTGCTAAACAGCAACTGTTACAATGTAGTAACGTTTCATAAACACCTTCTTGGCAATGGCAAAGTCAGTAAAACAGTTCTAGAGAACCCAAGCTTTTAGCTGTAGCAGACAGAGAGAGGTGTAGCAGTTTCCACAACCAGTTTCAAAGTGCTAATAACTACTGGAAATCCCTGTCTATGTGAGCCTGATTCCACCAATTGGTGTTGCTTCTATTGTTCCAATTTTAAGAAAAAACCAATGCCTCGCAAGTTGTTTACTTTAGACATAGAACATTATAGCACAGTACAGGCCCTTTGGCCCTCGATGTTGTGCCGATTGGATTGGAAGAGACAGCTCCTCACTTATGGCTTAAATCCACTCTTCAAAAAGAGCAAGAGGACAAAGTATATCTCTTAAAGCCATAATATTGCCAGAAGCTTTATATGAATCATACAATGACATATCATCCTCCTTTCTATAAAGAAATGGCTAATGTCGCAATATCAGTATGTGATATTCATCGTGTCATTAAAACAGTAGAATATTATTCATCCAATTTGTCAGTGATCACTCTCAATGGTGAGTTGGCATGCTGCAAAGGTGATGCTAGGTACATTTCTCCTGCTAGTATAGAGACTATGCTTGATGTTGCATTGCTGCATCACATCCTGACAATGTTGTTGAAGATGTCCTACTTGTTGTTGATTAAACAAACTGACACACAAAGCTTCCTGAGTTATGGACATTCCCTTCAGCAAAAAGGAAATAAATCTTGATTCTTCCAAACAAAAAGCACACCATTGCTTTTCCATGTGCGTCACAACTTCCTGTTGATATCTTCAGTATCACAGATACCAATCTTGAGTTACCTTGATTCATTCCATGTGATATCAAGAAATGGTTGGAGGCTCTGCTAAGGCTATGACACTTGACAACAGTTCAGCAATAGTACTCAAAACTTACGCTTCAGAACTTGCCTTATCCCGAACCATGTTGTTTCGATTTGATTCCCTACAGTGTGGAAACAGGCCCTTTGGCCCAACAAGTCCACACTGTCCCTTACAACATCCCACCCAGACCCATCCCCCTATCACCCATACACCCCGGTCCCTGGTGCTGTGAGGCTACAGTGCTAACCCTGAGCCACCGTGCTGTCCCAGTACAGCAACAATACCAGCGTGCACCCAACAATGTGTAAAATTGCTCAGCTATGTCCTGTATACTAAAACAGGACAACACAGTCAACTATCAACCATCAGTCTACTCTCGATCATCAGTAAAGTAATGAAGGTATCATTAACAGTGCTATCAAAAAGCACCTGCTCAGCAATAACCTACAAAGTGACACCTAGTTTGGGTTTTGTCAGGGCCTTCAGCCCCTGACCTCATTACAGGCCTTGGTTCAAACATGGTTAAAAGAGCTGAATTCCAGAGTTGAAGTGAGAGTGACCTCCTTCACGCCAACGCTGTATTTGATTAGTGTGGCACCAAGGAGCACTTGCAATACTGGGGTCAATGGGAATTGGGGAAATCTCTCTGCTGAATGGAATCGTGTATTGCACAAGGGAAAATGATTGAGTTTGTTACAGGTCACTTGAACCCAGGTCCCTGGCACTGTGAGGCAGCAGAGCTGACCACTGCGCCACTGCGCCACCCTTCAGCGCATGTGCCATTCAGCACATTCATGCCTCCTCAGGCACTGAAGCAATTCATGTCTAATTGTCGCAAGACCTTGACACTATTCAGCTTAGGCTGAAAAGTGGCAAGTAACATTTATGCCACACAATACTAGGCAATAAACATCTCCAGCAAAAGAGAATCTAACTATTGCCCTTTGACTTTCAATATGGTTCACTGTTAACTGCCCTCTGGAAATTTAGGGATGGGCAACAAATAAATGCGCAAATATCATGAATGAATTTAAAAAAATACAAACTAAAACTTGTTTCTCTCAGTCCTACGGTGAACATTTTATTCCCTCTCTAATGTTTCATTATTTTGTACATATCTTCCACAATTAGTTTTAAAAATAACTCACAGTACTGGTTAACCAACCTACTAGACCAATGGCCTCAACCTTGTTGACATGTAACTGTTTGATTTATTCAGTTAACTAAAACAGTTACAAGTTCCTGTTCCATGTCCATGCCAAACACAGTCCAGTCAATGAGCACCATCTTCACATGCAGCACATATTGTTATTTCTTCCCTAATGTTGGCTTTCTTGCATTTCAGTTCTGATAAGTTCAAGATGAAAAGCTTTAAATTCACGTCTCCTTATTTATGTTCTGCACCACTAACCATTTGGACACAAACAGTTAATTGTGGGTAGGAGATAGCAAGAATTGTAGAGTCGGAAATGATACAATATGGAGCTGGAAGAACACAGCAGGCCAGGCAACATCAGAGGAGCAGGAGCGTTGATGTTTTGGGTTGGGTTCCTTCTTCAGAAATGGGAAGGGGAATAGAGATCAGAAGAATAGACAGAGGAAGGCTGGGGCTGGGGAAGGTAGGTGGGATGGTGGTAGGTGAGTGCAGGTGGGGATTGGTCTGTGGGATGGGTGGGGCAGATCGGTGGGAGAGAAGATGGACAGGCTGTGCCAGGTCAGGGAGGCGGAGATGAGGGGGAGGGTTCGATGTGGGATGAGGTCGGGGTGGGGAGATTTTAAAACTGGTGAATTCTTTGTTTAAGCCACTGAGTTGTAGGATCCCTAGGTGGAATATGAAATGCTGCTCCTTCAAGTGCTGTACCTTTGCAGATGGTGTCATTGTGACATTGGAGGAGGCCCAAGATGGACATGTCGTACAGGGAGTGGGAGGGGGAGTTAAAATGTTTGACGACTGAAGGTGATGTTATTTGTCATATCCAGAGCACAGATGCTCTTCAAAACAGTTTACATTTAGCCTCACCGATGTAGAGGAGGCCACATCAGGAACAGCAGAAATGCTAGACCAAGTTGACGGATGTGCAGGTGAACCCCTGCCTGATGTGGAAGATTTGTTTTATGCCCTGTATGGAGGCGAGGAGGGAGGTGTAGGCACAGGTGTATCACTTCCTGTGGTTGCAAGGAAAGGTGCTGGGGTGGTGGGGTTAATGGGGAGTGTGGAGAAGATGAGGGAGCCACAGACAGCACGGACTCTATGAAGGGCAGATAGGGTTGAAGAGAGAAATAACGTTTTGGTTGTGGGTTCAGATTGTAGGTGGCAGAAGTGGCAGAGAATGATACGTTGGATGCAGAGGTCAGTGGAGAAATATGTGCGGACAGGGGGGATTCTGTCTTTATTTTTGTTGGGAGGAGGGCTTGTGAAAGCAGGGGTTCAGGAAACACAGGAGATGTGATTGAGGGCATTTTCAATCACTGGAGGGGAGAAATTACGACCCTTGAAATAGGCGGACATCTGGGATGTGCAGGTGTGGAATGATCCATCTCGGGAGCTGATGCAGCAGAGGGGGAAGAAGTGGGAGTAGGGGATCACATTCTTGCAGGATGGTGGGGAGAAGAGGTATAGTCTAGGTAGCAGTGGGGATCAGTGGGCTTGAAACAGATGTCAGTTTCAAGGCGATCACCAGAGATGGAAAAAGAGAGTTCCATGAAGGAGAGGGAGGAATTGAAGATGGTCCAAGTGAATTGGAGGTTGGGGTGAAAGGTGTTAGTAAAGTTGAAGAACTGTTCAAGCTCCTTGCAGGACCACAAGTTAGTCATCAGTGTAGTAGAGGAGGAAGTGAGATATAGCGCTCCTGTCCTAGGATTGGTGCTAGTGGCTCGCTCATGAATCCTTCCTCCTGTACTATTTCTCCAGCCATGCATTGACATGTCATGGCATGCAGTTTCAATACTCATCAATGTATGGCTAATTTTTAACAGGCCAATATATTTTTAATCCCCAATACACACTTAGTACCGAATTCAACAACATAGATAATTCAGCCTAGAAATTGATTACGAGTATCCAAGCTACCAATGGTTTCTGTTCCCAAGAATGTTCATAAGTTGAATATGTACGTAAATTGGAACACATGACATATTTCTACTTTTGTAGATAAGTATGTGTACAGTACTGTACAGTAGTTTACAAAATTTAAAGTCAGAACACAATATTTAATGTCATATACTATATGGCAACATAAAGAAATACAGCTCAGTCATAGGTAAAACAAAAACAGTTTATCTATGTTGACAGTACAGTTCTTTGAATATTAATACCATTGGAAGGGATATTTATAGGAGCGTTATCATAAACAAGTCCATCCCCTCAGTCGATGCAAATGGTATATGTTATTTTGTGCTATTGGGAGTGAATCAACAGAAATTGTGGCTTACTGACCACAATGTTGTAACCAATGATTTTAAAGTACAGAAGTTTGTGAATAGAAAACAAGCTAAGTTTTTTTTTAATTGAATGAATGTATTGAAAGAATAAGACTTTCTGCCATAGGGACTTACTTGGAGAGATGGTAATGAAGAAGGAGGTGATGCTGATGGTGATATTGCTGAAGTTGATAGGGCTGGTTCTGGTTGCCTTTCTAACTTAATGAAAAAAAAACACATTTCAAGGGAAAATTGAACTGAGGACTTTTTTCTTCTCTTCATCTTTTTTTTCATAGTACACTGACAGGTCTATGAACCTTGGTGTATCTTGATAAGCTTGAATCTTGTCCCTCAAATTTACTCATTCCTTCTTCAACAAGCCTGGAAGTGTCTGTGAATCATTTGGGATTCAGAATCTCTGCCTCTGCTCCCTCTTCTTAATCTACAACTAGTTTGTGCTCTTGTTCCAACAGGTCCTCATCATTTAGCTCTTGCGAATAGGATTCACACAACTCCTAAACATTAGCAACATCAATAGTCAGCTGTAGTTGATTGCCAAGATCCACACATTCTTGCTTACTGTCTCAATTGTTTCTTTAAAACTTTGAAAGACTTCATAACTGAGGGCAAAGCTTTTCTAGCACCATTCACATTGGTTTGATTTATCTCATTCCATGCTTCTGAAGTGTTTGTTACTGTTTGAGATACAGAGGTCCTCAAAAATTACTTTAAGGTGCAATGTCCTCTGAATGTTGCCTTAGTTGCCTGGGAACATGTCCTATGGAGGTATTAGGCTTTAAAGGATGCAATCACACTCTCATCCTCCAGTTGAAGTACAGATTTTGTGTTAGGTAGCACCCTAATGCATTAGGGAACTGGAGCTGGAGCTGGATGAACTTCGGATCATTCGGGAGGCAGAGGGGGTTATTGAGAGGAGTTACAGGGAGGTAGTCACTCCTCAAGTACAGGAAAAAGGCAGATGCCTTACGGAAAGGGAAGCGACGGGCAGTGCAGGGATCCCCTGTGGCCATTCCCCTCAACAATAAGTATACCGTTTTGGATACTGTTGGGGAGAGGACTTACCAGGGGAAAGGAGTGGGGCACAGGTCTCTGGCACAGAGTCTGTCCCTGCTGCTCAGAAGGGAAGGGGGAAGAGGAGCAGAGCAGTAGTCACTGGGGACTCCATAGTTAGGGGGACAGAAAGGAGGTTCTGTGGGGATGAGAGAGACTCACGGTTGGTGTGTTGCCTCCCAGGTGCCAGGGTGCGTGATATCTCTGATCTTGTTTTTGGGATCCTTAAGGGGGAGGGGGAGGAGCCCCAAGTCGTGGTCCACATTGGCACCAACGACATAGTAGGAAGAGAGATGGGGATTTAAGGCAGAAATTCAGGGAGCTAGGATGGAAGCTGAGAGCTAGGACGAACAGAGTTGTTGTCTCTGGTTTGTTGCCCGTGCCACGTGTTAGTGAGGCGTGGAATAGGGAGAGAGAGGAGTTGAACACATAGCTACAGGGATGGTGCAGGAGGGAGGGTTTTGGATTCTTGGATAATTGGGGCTCTTTCTGGGGTAGGTGGGACCTCTACAAGCAAGATGGTCTTTACCTGAACCAGAGGGGTACCGATATCCTGGGGGGGAAATTTGCTAAGGCTATTCGGGTGGGTTTAAACTAATTCAGCAGGGGGATGGGCACCAAAATTGTAGTTCGACTATAGAAACGGTTGAGAGTAGGGTGGTCGGAAATAAAGTTTCAGGGAAGCAAGATGGCACTGGCAAGCAAGAAGTTGGATTGAAGTGTGTCTACTTCAATGCCAGGAGCATCCGGAATAAGGTGGGTGAACTTGCAGCATGGGTTAGTACCTGGGACTTCGATGTTGTGGCCATTTCGGAGACATGGATAGAGCAGGGACAAGGAATGGTTTTTGCAGGTTCCAGGATTTAGATGTTTCAGTAAGAACAGAGAAGATGGCAAAAGGGGGGGAGGTGTGGCATTGTTGGTCAAGGACAGTATTACAGTTGCAGAAAGGATGTTTGGGGACTCGTCAACTGAGGTAGTATGGGCTGAGGTTAGAAACAGGAAAGGAGATGTCACCCTGCTGGGAGTTTTATATAGGCCTTCGAATAGTTCCAGAGATGTAGAGGAAAGGATAGCAAAAATGATTCACAATAGGAGTGAGAGAGACAGGGTAGTTGTCATGAGGGACTTCAACTTTCCAGATATTGACTGGGAACACTGTAGTTCGAATACTCTAGATGGATCAGTTTTTGTCCAGAGTTTGCAGGAGGGCTTCCTGACACAGTATGTAGATAGGCCAACAAGGGGCGAAGCCACATTAGATTTGGTACTGGGTAATGAGCCTGGCCAGGTGTTAGATTTGGAAGTAGGTGAGCACTTTGGTGATAGCGATCACAATTCTGTTATGTTTACTTTAGTGATGGAAAGGGATAGGTGTATACCACTGGGCAAGAGTTATAGCTGGGGGAAAGGCGATTACGATGAGATTAGGCAAGATTTAGGGAGCATGGAATGGGGAAGGAAACTGCAGGGGATGGGCACATTAGAAATGTGGAGCTTATTCAAGGAAAAGCTCCTGTGTGTCCTAGATAAATATGTACCTGTCAGGCAGGGAGGAGGCTGTAGAGTGCGGGAGCCGTGGTTTACAAAGGAGGTGGAATCTCTGGTCAAGAGGAAGAAGAAGGCTTATGTTAGGATGAGATGTGAAGGCTCAGTTAGGGCACTTGAGGGCTACGAGGTAGCCAGGAAAGATCTAAAGAGAGAGCTCAGAAGAGCCAGGAGGAGACATGAGAAGTTGTTGGCGGAAAGGATCAGGGTAAACCCTAAGGCTTTCTATAGGTATTTAAGGAATAAAAGAATGACGGAAGTAAGATTAGGCCCAATCAAGGATAGTAGTGGTAAGTTGTGTGTGGAGTCAGATGAGATAGGGGAAGCGCTAAATGAATATTTTTTAACAGTATTCACTCAGAAAATGACAATGTTGTCGAGGAGAATACTGAGATACAGGCTACTAGAATAGGTGGGATTGAGGTTCCGAAGGAAGAGGTATTAGAAATTCTTCAGAAGGTGAAGATAGATAAGTCCCCTGGCCGGATGGGATTTATCCTCGGATCCTCTGGGAAGCCAGGGAGGAGATTGCCGAGCCTTTGGCATTGATCCTTAACTCATCATTATCTACAGGAATAGTGCCAGATGACTGGAGGATAGCAAATGTGGTTCCCCTGTTCAAGAAGGGGAGTAGAGACAACCTGGGTAATTATAGACCAGTGAGCCTTACCTCAGTTGTTGGTAAAGTGTTGGAAAAGGTTATAAGGGATAGGATTTATAATCATCTAGAAAAGAATAAATTGATTAGTGATAGTCAGCATGGTTTTGTGAAGGGAAGGTCGTGCCTCACAAACCTTATTGAGTTCTTTGAGAAGGTGACCAAATATGTAGATGAGAGTAAACCGGTTGATGTGGTGTATATGGATTTCAGCAAGGCGTTCGATAAGGTTCCCCACAATAGGCTATTGTACAAAATGCGGAGGAATGGAACTGTGGGAGATATAGCAGTTTGGGTCGGAAATTGGCTTGCTGAAAGAAGGCAGAGGGTGGTAGTTGATGGGAAATGTTCATCCTGGAGACCAGTTACTAGTGGTGTACCGCAAGGCTCGGTGTTGGGTCCACTGCTGTTTGTCATTTTTATAAATGACCTGGATGAGGGCGTAGAAGGATGGGTTAGTGAATTTGCAGACGACATTAAGGTCGGTGGAGTTGTGGATAGTGACGAAGGATGCTGTAGGTTGCAGAGAGGCATAGATAAGCTGCAGAGCTGGGCTGCGAGGTAGCAAATGGAGTTTAATGCAGACAAGTGTGAGGTGATGCACTTTGGTAGGAGTAACTGGAAGGCAAATTACAGGGCTAATGGTAAGATTCTTAGCAGTGTAGATGAGCAGATAGATCTCGGTGTCCATGTACACAGGTCCTTGAAAGTTGCCACCCAGGTTGACAGGGCTGTTAAGAAGTCATACAGTGTTTTAGCTTTTATTAATAGAGGGATCGAGTTCCGGAACCAAGAGGTTATGGTGAAGCTGTACAAAACTCTGGTGCGGCCACACTTGGAGTATTGTGTACAGTTCTGGTCACCGCATTATAAGAAGGATGTGAAAGCTTTGGAAAGAGTTGCAGAGGAGATTTACTAGGATGTTGCCTGGTATGGAGGGAAGGTCTTACGAGGAGAGGCTGAGGGACTTGAGGCTGTTTTCATTAGTGAGAAGAAGGTTGAGAGGTGACTTAATTGAAACATATAAAATAATCAGAGGGTTAGATAGGGTGGATAGGGAGAGCCTTTTTCCTAGGACGGTGACGGCGAGCACGAGGGGGCATAGCTTTAAATTGAGGGGTGAAAGATATAGGACTGATATCAGAGGTAGTTTCTTTACTCAGAGAGTAGTAAGGGAATGGAATGCTTTGCCTGCAACGGTAGTAGATTCGCCAACTTTAGGTACATTTAAGTCGTCATTGGACTAGCATATGGACGTATATGGAATAGTGTAGGTTAGATGGGCTTGAGATCGGTATGACAGGTCGGCACAACATCGAGGGCCGAAGGGCCTGCACTTTGCTGTAATGTTCTATGTTCTATGTTCTAATGTTTGGGTGAAAATCACCCACGTGTGCAGTATGTCCAGGAGAATTATCTAAGATTAATGAAGTCTTAAAGCTTATATCTTTGAAGGCACAACATCTCTCCATGTCAGGCTCAAAATGATGCCAAAACCAATCCTCAAAAAGGATAACACCAACCAAGCATTTTTATTGGAATTCCATATGAGTAATTCTAGAATTCTAGTGCTTTTACAGACTCCTTTGAAAGTCTTTGGGTTTTATGATTCACAATGTTGTCCTGAGCTTGCAATACCAGCAGCATTACAACCAAGCAAGAGGGTTGACTTTTCTATAGCAGATGTATGGCCTGGCATTAACGTCTTCTCTTTCACAATGTATGCTTATTGAGGTATCCTCTTCCAAAGCAGTGCTGTCTCATCAGTGTTGAATACTTGTTCAGCATTGTACCCCCCTTCCTAACTATTTCAGCCAATGCATTAGGGAATTCCTTGCAATGTAAAAATCATCACTGGAGGCTTTCCTTTGTATGTTACTATGATGTAAATTTGCCGTCCCTTTAAATTGATTGAACCAACTTCAACTAGCAACAAAATCTTCACCATCATTTTGACCACCACACTGTAACTTTAGGTGAGCATTCAAACTTTTTGCATTTTCATGAATAAGCTTTAGACTATCCAGCATGTGACACTCATGCTGATCCCTAATTCAAACATTAACAACTTTCCCATTTCTATAATTAATCCACTCCTTTCCTTAGTAATTGCTGCAACCTTCATCGGCACTAAGCCCTTCCCATGCTCTCGAGTGCACATTTTGTCTTTTAAAATAGTTTCAGTTGTGAAATAGCTAAGTCCTAATTTTTTTCCAATATTCATCAATGTTTCGGTTTTTTTTTCAAATCGATATTATTTATATCAATTTTCACCTCCAATGTGATGGTTTTGCAATTCCTCAATGATGACTGGGTGACAGTTGTATTTATTAGTTTCCAAATGTATACAAAAAGGTGCCATATGGTTCACTACAGTTGCATCGCTTCCCTAATCCTCTGTCCGTAGGTATGATTGAACATGTGGGATCTGTCTACAGGATCTCATTTGTAAATATGAGCTCTCGTAAGTCAGATGCTCATAAATCGGGGACCATCTACACACCCTGGAATTCTAACATGATCTATTATACCAGAAATAATTAGCTTAGTTACGCCCTTTCACATTTTTTGGGAGAAACATGGGTCCAATTGTAAAATACTTCATGTCTTATCCTGAGTGTGGATATGAAGAATTGAGCACCTATTTGATCATTTGTTCTTTACGTGTCTTTTATCAATGAGCAATGCGAAATACACCTTGCAACGTAGAAGTTGATTGCAATTTTTTGGTGTTTCTCAGTTTGGGATGAGTCATCTAATTCAAATGTATAAAATCATAAAATGAATTTATGGAGTGGATACCAATAAGCAACTTTATCAAGGAACAGGGGTTCATTGCGAAAAATTAGAGCTTGACCATTCAAGAACAGCATCAGCGAGCACTTTATCACAGATTCTGAGATAACACAGTTGACCCGAAATATCAATTTTCCTGCTCCTCTGATCTGCCTGGCCTGCTATGTTCCTCCAACTCCACACTGTGTTATCTCTGACCCCAGCAGTTTACTATCTCTACAGGGATTCTGAGTTCTATATATCAAAATGCTTGGAATGCTAAATCAACAGATGTCTTCAAGACTGAGACTAACTTGTTTTTTGTTAGTCAAGGATATTAAATGATATGAATATAAGAGAGAAAAGTTGAATTTGGGTGCAGATTGGTCATGATTTGATTGAATAGTGAAAGAGGGTAGTGGGTATTGAATAGTGAACTCCTATTCCTCAGTCATTATTTAATTCAACAAGGGGGACAGGGTCAGTGATAAATTAGGAGGGAAATTATACAATGCCTCACGTAATAATATTCTGTAGAAATTCTGGGTGGATATTTAGATGGGGAATGTGAGTCAAACACTGCAGAGTTCAGCTTTCAGAAATGTGAAGCTATTCTGTGGCAAATTCCAGTACAAACAAATAGAGTTGGAAGACTATTTGTCCTGTCCTCAAAAGACAATAAAGTGGAATGTGAAAAATCATAGTACGTTCAGAATATTTAGAGATTGTTGTAATAGGTAGTTGCCTTTGTTAATTTTCTATACAAAAAAGAAGTGAAAACTATGTAAGATCAGCTAAATTAAAGAGAACAAGCTTAGTCCAGAGAAAGTGCTGATACTTATCAAATTAGTGTGCCAAAACATTTCCTCTGGGAAGATACCCAAAGGGGATTGATTAACAACTGAAACTTGATGAGTTTAGCCTGATATAATTACTTGAGCTAATTAAAGTTCAGGAGTAGGCTAAACTGTAAGGATTGCTTGTGTGAGCTTTTAATTACATTGTGACAACAGAACTGTTTCAATCAAATCATGAATACGTCACCTTTTTCTCTTTAAGCCTTGGCCAAAGTTGCTTCGTGAAAGCTTAAGGAAAGTGTAAAGAGATTATCAAGAGAGCTAAAGTTAGCTTTACCACAGAGCTTTCATACTTTCTGACTGCTTTTATCCTAGAAGGTTTGAGCAGGAGACAAAAGAAAGTCAGCTCATATATTCGGGTATGAAGCATTGTGATCAAATATAATTGTTTAATTGATTCAATGGACCCATATTTTGAATCTTTAACTAAAGGACATTTTGTTCAGGAAAAAAGTATTGAATATAATTACAACAATGAGTTGTGGATTCAACTTGAGTCATATAGTCTGATGGACTTTCAAAGGGGTTATTTGGTCCATGTGACAATAAATAAATCAGTTACAGGTATGTTGAACAATCCTGTTCCAGTCCTACACTGGCCCTTTCCCACAACTCTTTCTTCAGTACATCAAAATGACTGTTTCACTGTTGTCTCATACTCCCACCTGGGCTTTGAAAATTTTGTTAATTTTGCCTGTAAATTTTCCCCCTGTATAACTTTCATATGGTCTATCTCTGACATTTCCCTCCCTTTCCTTGATCTCTCCATCTCCATTTCGGGAAATAAACTATCCACTGTCATACACTTCAACGCCACTGACTCCCATAGCTACTTTCACTACAGATTTTCACACCCCACATCCTGCAAGGATTCCAAACCATTCTCACAGTTCCTTTGCCTACATTGTATCTGTTCAGATCATGCTACCTTATAAAACAGCACTGTTCACAAAGCTTTATTCTTCCATAACTGTGGTTTCCTGCTGTCTGTGGTTGACAGGGCCCTCAATCGCATCTGACCTATCACCTGTGCTTGCGTCCTTGTCTCTTCCTATCACCCAACATCATGACTAAGTCCCCCCGTTCTCACTTTTCATCCCACCAGCTTTCCCATTCAAAGGATCATTCTCCACCATTTCAGACAACTCTAACAGAATGCTACCACTAAACACATCTTCCCTTCATTTCCCCTGTCTGCATTTTGCAGGGATCATTCCCTCCAGGACACTCTAGTATATTCCTCAACAATTAACATCATCCCCATTCCCATGGCACATTCCCATGTAACCGCAGAAGATGGAACACCCACCCCTTCACCTCCTCCCTGCTCATCATCCAAGGGCCTACGCAGTCTTCCCAGGTGAAGCACCATTTCACCTGTACCTCCTCCAATCTTGTGTATTGTATTCACTGCACCTAATGTGGCCTTCTCTACATTGGAGAAACCTAACATAGACTGGGTGACCACTTTGCAGAACACCTCCGGTCTGTGCGCAGTCATGACCCTGACCTTCCCTCAGCCAGTCATTTTAACACAGCATCCTGCTGGCAAGCAGCAAAGCTCCAGTGAATTTCATCGCAACTTGTATTAAGTTTAACACCTTCAGACTGTGAACCTACTTCCATTCCTTCCTTTTAATTTAGCTTACTTGTTGCAATCTCTGTCACCATGTCCTCTGTACCCTCCTGCCTCTCCAGTGGGACTGTCTGTTCTCTCCAATTTGGTTGATAGGCACACCATTGTTCTGCCATTTTCACATTCTTATCACTTAATCTGCTCTATCAACACTCTGTCTCACCCAGCACTGCACCCCCTTAACCTCCCCAATTATTGCATAAATGCTGACCCTTCACACTTCACATCAGCTCCGATGAAGAGACATGTAGACTTGAAATATTAGCTTGCTCTATTTCCATGGATGCTGCCTGACCTATGGTGATTGGGGCAGCACGGTGGCTCAGTGGTTAGCACTGCAGCCTCACAGCACCGGGGACCTGGGTATGATTCCGGCCTCTGGCGACTGTCTGTGTGGAGTTTGCACATTCTCCCCGTGTCTGCGTGGGTTTTCTCCGGGTGCTCCAGTTTCCTCCCACAGTCCAAAGATGTGCAGGTTAGGTGGATTGGCCATGCTAAATTGCCCGTAGTGTTCAGGGGTGTGTGGGTTATAGGGGGATGGGTCTGGGTGGGATGGTTCAAGGGGCAGTGTGGACTTGTTGGGTCAAGGGGCCTGTTTCCACACTGTAGGGAATCTAATCTAATCACCAGCATTTTTGCTTCAGTACGGATTCTCACATCAAGTTCTCTCATCCAGGGGGAAAAACATCAAAAAAAATTCAGAGAGTGTGGCAATCAGGAGTCATTCACTGAATCTTCCAAAGCTGTTGAGACCCCAACAGCTCCTGCATAAAACTAAACTTAAAAACCCAGAAGAGAGAGCTGGCCACACCCATTCAGGGTGTTAAAATAAAAACAACACCTCCCAAGCTGTTTACGCTAGTGGTTCTGGAAGACTGCTCAGTGCCTTTGCCTTACAACCTCTCTTCAAAATAAAAAGGACAAATAACTTAATACAATCACAGAATCATAGCAATTATTATGTCTTAATTTGCACAAATATTTTGCAATCTGGAATGGCATTCTAAAAAAAGGACTTAGCCATTCTTAAAGTCAGCAGTGCTGCCTACATGATCAATTGCCTACATGATCATACTGAACATTCAGACACTTCATATTTTCTGGGCTAGCTATTCTCAGATAGAAGGCTTCAAGACTGTCGGATTATTCCTGGCTGCTAAAGATAACCTTTAAAATCCTCAGCTACAAAATGTCAAAGACTGCTAAATAAACCAATAGTAAGAATTCTTCATGACTTAACCTCAGGAGTTGGATGGTCGGAAGGTCAAGGCTGCACCATTTATTTTAAATTGCAGACCTGTTCATGAGATGGCCAGGCTGCATCCCACATGTACTGTTACTAAGCTCATTAATTAGTTCCTTATTGGAGACCCCAGATTTTTGGACAGCTGAGCTTTATTCAAGTGGGCTACAAACACAGATAAGTCCCTTTCCAGAATTAGGGTTGGATCAGGAGTTAAGAAGGCAGTGTGATCATGTTGAATAGAGGTACAGCAACAATGGGAAATGGAAGGAAGGTAGAGAGTAGTAATCTGGAGGAAGGTTCTGGTGGAGGGCTTAGAGAGTATAGATAGGGCATAAATGATTGCTGTTGCCAGGGTGTAACTTATATCTTGAGTTGCAAAGCTCAGAGACATTGTGATAAGCCTCAAGGGAGGAAAGTGAACATGTAACAACTCAATTCATGATAAATGGGTGCCAAAAGAATTGTGGATGCTGTAACTCAGAAACAAAAACAACAATTACTGCAAAAGCTCAGTAGGTCTGGCAGTATCTGTGGAGGGAAATCAGAGTTAACTTTTCAGGTCAAGTGACCCTTCATCTAAACCCAAACCTTTATATGATTTCAGTCCACAGATGCTGTCAAAGCTTTTTCAGCAATTTCTGTTTTTGTTGGCCATAATATGTGGGATTTGATGACTGTCTGTATCAGCCTTTTCTGTAAAACAATTATTAACTTATGTAATTTTACCTCCAACTGCATTTTTCTGATTGGTCAGTATGTTGATTTAGTGAGTGTGGCTAAACTTGTATAATTTTAGTTGTATTATAACAGATTGTTGTAAGTTTTAAATAAGTAAATTATAAAAATAATAAATTCATTAAATAACTAGGATTGATATAATTCAATTACATTACAATTATATTATTGTACAGTATTAATTCAGGGCCATAGAGAGCAGCTAAATTCAGCCATTACCCAGGAGCTGATTTGTTATATTTGTGCCTGTTTTAATTATGTTTTTGTCTCTTTTTGTTTGAACTGGCTGAGCATCGTAGCTGACATACCTGACAACCTCAAAATCCCTATAGACAGGAGAGACTGGAACTGGCTTAATGTGACTCTTCTCTGATATGACTCTACCCTCTCCCTGTCACCATTCACACCCTCTCAAACTTTCCCTACAACCTATTCCATAGGTTTGGTAACATTTGCTCTGATGAGCATTGGTCAAGAGATTAACAAACGAGAGGAGCAGGATTTTTAGCTCAGCCTGCCCGCTAATTCTTTGATACCTGTCCCTCCCACCTTACATGGGGGCTATCAATGTTGGGTGACAATGGTAGCAGTTGCTTCGGCGTGGTGGTGGTGAGAATTTAGCTATTGTTTAATGGAAGGGGGAACAGGAGGTTTGGCAGGGGATTTGGAGCTCTGAAGAATAAACAGGCAAAAGGAAGGTAACAACATGCAGGATATCAGATGTGGTTGGATTTGGGGATCAAATGGCATGAGGAGGTTGAGGAGGTTGTTAACAATATATGAACTGTACTGTAGGTTTGTATGCAAACTGTTAATTTAAAAAGATAAAAGTTTTTCTCTTTCAACTCCATAACCCATCATAAACTTAATGCAACTCCTGAAACCCATGGCTCTCCAATCATGCTAATTATATCTTCTAGCCCCAGTGCCAATTTATTACCAATCCATGACCCCAAACCCACTTACGATTGTCCACATCAACTGCCCAGTGTCCCAACTGCTCTGTGACCTACGCACCTTAGGAACCATGCTGAGATTAACGAAAATAAAACTTTGAATGTCTAATACAGACTCCACAATACTATAGAAAGCTCTCAATGATAAAGGTCAGTTCAAAACATTTAACCTTCATGTACTTACTGCTTTACAAAACAAATCATTTTTTCAAGTATTCAATCTGTCATAACAAACAATGATCTTTATTCATAGCTACATATCACAAACAGATGGCTCCTTTACAACCACATAGAGCTGTCAATCAAACCATGGAATAACAGTGCCCACTTCTATAACAGTAGGTAAAAACAGGATGGCAGAAATAATCCTATAATGATAATCATCGGTCTTACCAAAAAAAACTATTGAAATTGAAAGTTTTTTTTACAGCTGTGTTGCAGTAGGCTGATGATTTCAAAATTTAAAGTGTGTTTGATTAAATGATTTGTAAGTTTCACATTACCAAGACAATATTCACCCTTTATGCACATTAATTTCTACTGTTAACAATTCCAAAGTAGTAACCAACCTTTCAAAAAAAAAATTCTGGTACTTTTAGATATACGCATTAAATGTCTAAAGTCATGAGGCATGTTCCAGAAACCTGGGTGATGAAAATTGCTTCTCTTTAAGGCAGCTGCATTTTAAATGTGTTCCTGCCTCCATGAACTGAAAACATATGAAATAAATCCTGCCGCTATTCCATTGGGCTCCTCTTCAATAAAAATGGGATGCTATATTGGGAATGGAAATTCCAGAATTGGAATCTAGTGTCATTTTGATCAAGGTATAGAGCTCATCCAAGCCAGTGAAAATGCTTTACAATTCTGTTTTTACTGCCATTGGTTGAGTAAAAAATCATTGGTCAGGGCAGCAGGAAGACCTTCTCTAATTTTCAGATAATGACATGGGATTGTTTACTGTTGTCTGTGATGTACTTCACAGAAACGTGGTCTAACATCCTGTCTGGAAGACAAAATCTTTGACAGTGCACTCTTCCCTTCATGCAACACAGAAGTGCTCACTTAAATTTTGGCCTCAAAATCTGCCAGCTTGTTGTGCCTGCTTTGAGAGAAAGTTGGTTCCTTATTTCTGGTTGGGGCCTAAGTTCGCTGATATGGCATTTTTACAGCATTTACCCTGTACAACATGAATGGAATAGCACACAGCCAAGCATGTTTTACACATTATAGATAGTTATAGTGACTCCAAGAATAGTTCATATGTTTCACTCTACAGGCAGAAATGTGCAGCTCATCAGATACTTTGCAGTTGGAGCTGTATTCTCACAGTGTATTGAAGGAAGCAAGAGGGCGATCACTAATGCAACACACATAATGTCTAAAATTCAAAGGAAGAGCGGAAGGCACAAACTTGCATCTACATCATCAATATTGGCACCTGCTGTAGAGAACTTGCTCTCTAAGCACTGGATACATTGTTTGTTGCATTAGGATTTGGCTGTTAAACATCAAGGTTAAATCACTTGCAGGTTGACAAACTGAGCAGCTGACTTGCTTTCCTATGACCCTACCACAAATACTATCAATGAGAGAAAAACAACTTGGAGCATTGAGGGCTAATGGTGCAATCTTACACAGGGCCTGACCATTGTGGGCTTTGACAAGAGATGTGAGACAACCACATTAAATATCCAGTGAAGCCCGACTCAACATTAGGAACAACGTTTTGCATCTTTCAACTCAATTCTGGGCATTAACATGAGATTCTCAATTGGCAGCGGTGAGTTGCTTGTTAGGGAAGATAACTGATTATAACATTATTAACTGCAGATCTCAGCTTATTAATTTGCAGTTTTCTATCTGACCACCCATCATGAGCTAACTGGATGTCAAGAATTCTCAACATGAAAGTCAGAGTGCATACTTGACAACTTAAGCTGATCACTAGTTGCAAAGAACCTCTATATTGAACACCAAGCACCAATGTCTCAGGGCAAACTTTATGGGCACCAGCCACACACCTCACATACACAGGCATGTGCCAATCTCTAATTACCCTCATGGTACTTTTCCAATCAACTTACAGGATGCTTCTGCATTACAATGGTGCACCTCAGACTGCACCAGCAACTATCATTATAATGTTGCAACTAGGACACACGCCCAGATAATGGGCTGGATCAGGATGACTCTGCTAGCTCTTCACTTACCATTATTGCATTCACTCACTCTGACCCTACCTGGATTCTCACAACATCATGCTTTATGTTGTCTTGTTTCAATGCATATTGACATACCAGGCTCCCAGGATGGCTCTATTGCTATGCTGTTTAGTACAGATTCAAAGGAAAGAAGCCTGTTCTGGTTATCAGCAGTGCTTGGGGATATAACTCTCATTGATGGGTTCTGGCGCAGTAAGTCAAGGGCAGCCTCTCATATTAATGTGGGTGCTTGGATATAGTCAATCAATTAGGGAAGTCAGAATCAGGGACGTCTCCACCTAATGGTGATGAACTGAAGGGCAGCCAGCACATCACCCTCATGACTCTTTCTGTCCTATTGTGGACTGCTTTCCTCCTGGAAGAGTGAGAAACAGGTAATAAAGAAAATGAAAGTATTGGCATGGTTATTATTTTTAATGTAGGTGTAAAGGTATCCTGAGTGAGTGAGTAGAGCCAAGCAGAGAGCTTGCAGGATTTGTGGTACCTGAGCTCAGCAGGTCTGGCAGCATCTGTGAAGAAAAAAATGAGCATTAACATTTCAGGTCCGGTGACACTTCCTCAGTTCTGATTTAGTTCTTGATTTACAGCATCCACAGTTCTTTCCGTTTTATTTTGTGACACTAGAGCTCGAGGTGGGAGATGTTTCATGCAACAGTGAGAATGGTAGACCATGAACTTTTGTGGCAGGTGGTTACTGTGACAGAGATAAACTGGGTGTGAGGTATCAGAGAGAAAATGTTGACCCTTATGTTGAAGAAGTGTAGAAGATCACTGACTTTCTTCCTACACGGCTGTGCTTTACTGCGGATGCCTGAGACTGCTTTAAGCAGGATGGCAACCACAGACTAGACTGAGGTAGTCCGTGTTTTGGATTCCACACTGATCCTGATGATATCCTACCTCTGCATCACCCTATCCAGCAGGACCTTCTCATCCTTTCCTCATGACTTTTCACTCATTTGTGAGGTAACTAGAATGTCTTTTTAGCTTGATGGCTGCATCCTGTTGCTAGAGAATACCACTTGTAAATTTACTGCAAATTAGCAGCATGAGATCCCTAGCTTCATCTGCTGCACATATGTTTGAATATTCTTCACCTTTCAGAGTATTCTGAGGTACAATGATGAGGGGAAAAAGTGGTAGCTTTAGCCCCTTCTGTAAGTGCATACGGTGTGCATCAATCTTGACGCTGGATCGTCGTGTATCAAAATTATCCTGTACAATAATAACTACTTTGACCAAAAGTATTGACTTGTAATTTGTTGCTATGGTTTTAGTTGGCCACAGCGTTGCTAGTGAAGCGGTGGGATATGGGATAACAGATAAGTTACTGAATGTCCAGTTACTAATGAAATTTTCTAATCACTGCTCTATTGCTGCCTCAAAACTGCTTCACACAATCATCACTTCATCACAGGAATACCCGGATGTCCTTCAAGGTCAAGATGTTTTGTATGTTACTCTGGCACTTTATTGAAAATACCTCAAGGTCCATGTAGAATACAGTCATCACTGAAAGACGTTCACTTCCTACTCTTGTAATGTGGTATCAATTCTTTCTCTATTTCATAAGGCAAACCCTTTCCGTTGTTTTGGTACAGGCTTACTTTCTGCAGTACACTGTCCGTTGCCAAACCAGCCTCCAACTGTTTTGGCATAATGAGATTGTGTACAATCACTATGAGGTCTGTTCTATGGTAAACAACACCAATCTCTCCTCGTAGCTACAATTCTCCAGCCCTCGCGACATTTTAGCAAATCTTCTCAGTACATTCTCCAGACCAGTTACATCTTTCCTGTAATGTGGTGACCAGAACCTCACACAATACTCCAGTTTTGGCCTCACCAATGTCTTCTGCAATTTCATCATTGTATCCCTGTTTTTGTATCCTATCTAGCTGCCAATGAAGGAGAGCATTCTACATGTCTTCTTTACAACCTTTTCTACCTGTGCTGCTCCATTATGGACCTGTGCACTTGCACATCAAGATCTCTCACCAATATCTTTATCAGCTGGATCAACAGGCCAAGAAGGAGTACATAGAGTTTAATTTTCACAAATGTGATGCTTTGCATTTTGATAAGGCAAACAAGTGCAGGACTTAAATGGTTAATGGTTGGGCCCTGGTGAGTGTTGTCAATAGAGAGACCTAGGAGTTCAGGTGCGTAATTCCTTTAAAGTGGCGTCACAGGTAGACAGAGTGGTAAAGAAGGAGTTCGGCATGCTTGCATTCATTGGTCAGAGCATTGAACATAGGAGTTGGGACATCGTGTAGTGACAGTACAGGACATTGGTGAAGTCACTTTTGGATTAATGTGTACAGCTCTGCTTGCTGTGGTATAGGAAGGATATTATTAAATTGGAAAGGGTGCAGAAAAGACTCTTCAAGGACGCTAACGGAAATAGAGGGTTTGAGTTATGTGAAGAGGCTACATAAGATGGGTCTTTTTTACTTTGGAGCACAGGAGGTTGAGGAGTGACCTCATAGAGCTTTATAAAATCATGAAGAAAATACATTAAGATGAAAAGAAAGGTCTTTTCCTTAGGTAGGGGAGTTCATAACTAGAGGACATAATTTTAACGTGAAAGGGAAAGGTTTAAAAGGGATCTGAGGTCAGCTTTCCTGTTCCTAAGATGCTGCTTGGCCTGCTGGGATAATCCAGCTCTATACCTTCTTATGCCTGGAACAGAGGTTAGCTTGCAGAAACTAAAGGAAGATCCCCAATCACACGCCAGCTTAAACAGTGGAAGTAAGACTTGAGGAAACAAACAACTTGAACAATTTTAGACCTTCTGGAGCCTACAGAGGTACAAAACCATACAATTTTCCAACCAGTGTTCAGGCACAGAAATACTGAACATTCCACACCATTGTGCTGCATGCAAACCTGTTCCATGAATGGATGTAAAGACATTCACAATGCTATTCAAACCTGATTGAATACCTATCCGAGGGAAATACTGGGCATTCCAAAATCATCAAACCATTAATCTCAATTGAAAAACCATTCATACCTACTCCAGTGCTCAAGAAGGTCATTCAGACCAAGGGGTGGAACAATTGTTCAACAGAGTTGACGGGAGATAAGGGGGGCCTACGGTTGGGTATGTGGAGAACCTGAGCCCAGCACTACAATGAAGGAAGAAAGGAAGAGAAGGAAGACGAGGAGAAAGAGAGTGATACCCACCCCGTTATACCAGCAACGCATCCCAATTCCAACATGATGTGTGCTCTGAGATGTGCTCTGTAAGGAGAGTTTGAGAATCTGAGCAAGAAGCAGGCCACTCTCATGAAGGAAAGCAACCCTCACAACCACTGAACACCAGCAACTAATGATGAACCTCTACTTGACGACCAGAGGCAACTGAAGACATCCAGAGACACAAGATACCCACCGGAGCAAACCGGCAACATCCACACCATCCAAGACAACATCAGCTCTCAAGAACCACCAGAAAAGAAGAAAACCCAAAGTACTCACCAGTCTGGTCCCATGGTTCTAATTGCATCAGCAGACACCACTAGACTGATTATTACCAGCAATTGCAGCCCTTTGCAGAGTCCCAGCTAGGGTAAGAGACTACGGACCAGAGCCAGTCAAAATATCGTTTTCAAATCAAGGGAGAGTCTAAGGTCATTGAGACCCTCTAACCCAGTGGAGTCAGACTCAGGGTCAGCAGGTACTTTCTCTCTCCCTCTCTTCCCTGTTAGCATAATTAATAGCCATCCACTGTATCTAATTGTGTCAAGTCTTGGCTGTAAGGCTTAACTGGGGTCAAGCTAACTGGGAGACAGATCTCAGTCAGAGATAGGCTGGTTTTTAAGATTCACTTCCTTGTTTTCTGTAAATATATTAAATTTTGTCTGTTTGTTCAGTAAAATCAGAGTTTTATTTGGCCCTGAAGCATCTGCCTCCAATGTTTTCCACCACACTATATTCTACTCCCTCAGTCCAGTGTCAGAACCAGGGAGCTGGTGAGCAATAAACCAGGCAGCACTCCGTAAACAGTACAGGAATGCTCCCTTTGACAGTCAGCCAGTTAAAGTCTCCTACTATTTTTGCCCTCTCAGTCGCACAGGCAGAAATTTGTCGACGTATATGTTCTTCTTTCTCTCTCTCACTATTTAGGTGCCCACAGTATATTGCTCATAGTGTGACTGTCTTTTTTTAAATTTCTAAACTCAAGCCATCATGTGTCATTTGTAATTCTGTTTAGTGCATCATCCCTTCTCACAACAGTAAGTGATTCTTTACTCTGCTATTCTCCACCCCACATTATTTGTCACTCATACTATTCTGCCTGAAATCTTCATATCCAGGGATACTGAGTTGCCAATTTCCCCCTCCTTTAGCCAGATTTCTGTTACAACAAGGACATTGT
This sequence comes from Stegostoma tigrinum, assembly GCF_030684315.1. Classification (NCBI taxonomy): domain Eukaryota; kingdom Metazoa; phylum Chordata; class Chondrichthyes; order Orectolobiformes; family Stegostomatidae; genus Stegostoma; species Stegostoma tigrinum. The sequence continues at coordinate 58,471,749 of NC_081358.1, read as the reverse complement.
GCTACCATATCTCTGCCTGTGCCCTTTGTTCATCTTCCTTGTTTGTAATACTTACATCAAAGCATAACCAGTTTAATTTACTTTCAATCTTTGTTTCTTTTGTCTTTCTGAGACACTGACTATTTCACTAACTCATGTTCTACCTTTCATTTCCTGGCCTAAATCTGATTGATCTAAGCCTACACCTTGGTCCCCAACCTCCTGCCATACTAGTTTAAAACATCATCAGTGGAACTGCCGCTGTGATATTTGTCCCACTTCTGCCCAGGTGCAACCTGTCAGGATTGTACAGATCCCATCTTCCCCAGAACAGCCCCAATGCCTCAAGAATCCATACAATTCCTTGGTGCACCATTTCTTTAGCCACACATTCATCTGCAAAGTGTGATGCAAGATGGTGGCAGAGTATGGTTTCTCATCCGAGCTCATCTGATCCAACTGTTTTTCTTCCTTTTCTTTCCTCCTTCTTTTCTTGCATTTCTCTTTCTTTCTTTTAGTTCTTTGGTTTTTGGAGCGCAGTCATAGAGATGACAATGGTGGTGGCTGGGGTCTTTGACAGTTACCATAAAGTGGCTGGTTGTGCTTAGCAACATCATGGCTTCATTGATGTCTGCCAACATTTATACTTTTCATTATAATCTGGTATACCATACTTGAGTATTTATGACAATAAACCTAAATCTAAATCTAAATCTAAATCTAAATCATCTTCTTATTCCTGCTCTCACGAGCATATGGCACTGGGAGTGATCATGAGATTACCAGATTTGAGACCCTGTGTTTCAATTCGTTTCCCAACTTCCTGCATGCAGCTTTCAGGTCCTTATCCCTTTGTTTACCTATGTTGGCACCTTATGTGTACCACGAAAACTGGCTGGTCACCCTTCTGCTCAAGAATGTCCTGCAGCCACACTGTGACATTCTTGGCCTTGCAGCAAGGAGGCAACATACCATTCTGGATTCACATCTGCGGCCACAAAGGAGCCTGCCTGTTCCCCTTACTATTGAATCCTTAATCACTATAATTATGCCCTCATTTTCCTTCCCTTCTGTGCAGCAGAGCTACTCATGCTGCCATGAACCCGGCTGATGCTATTTTCCACTCAGGGGCATTGCCCCCTCAACAGTATCAAGAGCAGCATATCTATTTGAGAAGTGGATGAACATAGACAGCTCCTTCCTTACCCTTTTCTTTTAGCTAATGGTCATCTGTTCCCTTCCAATGTGTGTAATCCTCTCCTGCGGTGTGACCACCTCACTAAATGCCATCCATGACATTTGGGGTAGATAGTCACAAAACCATGTCAGTCAGTTGGATCCAATTTAAAGAATCTTTACTCGCTGGAATTGCTTTGCTATTGACTGTGATGCTTTAAAACTGACTGCAATGATCAATTTCCTAACCACTGAGACATTGCAAGCACCAGAGCTGTTTTGCTGGCGTTCATCAGTCCACTATGCCCATATGTATTCTGCAGTTGAATGATGCACTGTTTAAGAAGTCTGGCAGATTAATCATTTTTACTGAGGAATGCTAAGAGACAGCTTGCTAGCTGGCAAAAGTTATTTTCCTATTTCCATTATTAGTTTCTCCACAGTTTTAAACGTGGAAAAGTGTATCTAGGTTGATATACCAGTGCTGTTCATCAACTCAATGGTATCCATCAAACATCAGTTATTCTTTTCTATAAATGAGCAAGTGGCTTGCAATGCTAAGCAAAACATTTTTTGTAATCAATGCCAAACTCTCAAGGTCAACGCACATAACACGTGGTCTAAATCTATGGTGACCCCTGATTTTCTGAGCATAAATATTGCAATGCCACCTCTTGGCATTATCCAGTGAACTGTAACTAATAACAGGATTAACTAATGCCAGAAACCCAATTAGACAGAAGTAACGGTAGGGAGAACTGAAGTGAAGATCACAGAGAAAGAATAAGATTAGTGTTCACTATATCTGGGGTTTCATACACAATAGCGTTTGGTTCAGTGGATATCCTACGTAAATCAACTGACTTAATAAACTCTCAGTGCCACCAGCTTGTCTACGTATACTACTGTTAACTCCTATAATACCTGGGAAACTTCAAGGAAATGACACAAAAGTCAATGTACAGTCTGTGACTTTATAAAACGAGATCTACAACGCTATGATTATGACTACTGGCAGACAAAATTAAATGCGTTTAACAGACAGAATTACACGGTGTTCTCAGTATTAACAGAGTTTCACTCAACACTGATGTAATATTCAGCTTTCAAGGTTACAGCTCACAATTCAAAATACTTGTAAGTGCAACACAACATGAGTATGCTTTCAGGTTAAGTCCTTGGTCCAAATTCAGAGTTCTTGTTTCTTTGATGGAAGAGTGATGGGTTGCAGCTCCCAGTTTTCCGTAACTGTAGACTCTGCTCCTTGACCAAAATTAAGGGAAAAGGATCGTTGTGATGTTTTAAGGCACCTGAATATCACCTTGGCATAAGACCAGGATATTAGGGTGGATTCATTCATCAGGATTGTTCTGATGAAGCAGAGAAGACCCTACTAGGTCCTCATAGTGAAACAGCTGCACAATTCTATGACTCATAAAGAACCTATTACACCAACTGTGTGAGATCTTGGCCTCCTTTGATGTCAACAAGATATTCTGTCATGAACATAGAGCTAATTGTTGAAGGTCTAAGTTTCACTTAACTTTCCAAAAATTCTGGGCGTTAAATTGATAATGCGATTGAGAAAGACTGGAGGTACTCCTAATTCTCAATTTGTGTAGTGGCAGACAGAGTGCTGAATAGTTAGTCATTTTCTGCTAATCTACATTCAATTTAAATTTTCAGTTATCATCTTGTGGTTTGACAGTCACTGGTTTGTTTATTGTTCCTGATATATGCTTTAACCCATGTCATGTACACTTAATACAGCATCTGGCAGTAACCTGGTTGTTGTCAACAAGAAATTGGATAGTTAATGCCATCCTAATGTCTACTGAAAAGTGGACAACTTTCCAAAGCTCAAGAAAAAGAAATTTAAATTGTGCCCTGTAAAGCATCCTCCGGTTTGAAGTCAACCATCCTACTATCTAACTAAAACTCTCACTGTAATGACAGGATGCAAAATATTTTGAAATCTAGCACACTAACACTTCAATTTTTTTTTTCTATCCATTCTGAAATCTGAACTGCTTTTAAAAATCAGTTTTGGGATGTGGGCAGGGAAAAGCATGAGCTGTGATTTATGACACCTAGTTATCAGAATGTGCTCTTCCAAGAGATGAATGAGATCCCTGCAGCAAGAGAGTGCTTGGATTCTATGACTTTTGTATTACCATTAATTTCAAAGCAAACACTGTCTATCAGATGCTGATTTGTTGGCATGGCAAGGTTTTGCTGCTGCTATGTGTTGCCAGAAATCTGAAAAGTGCCAACCTCCTGAATGACTTTCCTAATACTGATAAGCCCACCTCCCTGCTTCAATATCTGTTGGCCACCTTTCAGTCAACTCCATCAGTAGATTTATTGTCAAATAAGTCTGCAATCAAAAGAGGTCTGAAACTTTGCCTCAATGATGCTGGAGCCTGTTCCAATGCCTGTTGGTTAACTGTGCCTCATTAGTACAGTACAGCAGAGGTTCTGCTAGCAGGCTAGCAATCTGGGTGTTGTGAGTTCAAATTCTTCATTTTGTGAACTTGATTTTAGTTTAAAAAATCTGAAAATAAAAAGCTGCCAATTTGTCATTTTCAACCCAATTCACCTTCTTGGCTGTGGTTCCCCTGGTGTAATGGTGAGCACGCAGGTTTCTGAACTCTGTGATCTATGGGTGGCATGGTGGCTCAGTGGTTAGCACTGCTCCCTCACAGCGCCAGGGACCGCATTAAATTCCAGCCTCAGGTGACTGCTGTGTAGAGTTTGCACATTCTCCCTGTGTCTGTGTGGGTTTCCTTCCACAGTCTATAGATGTGCAAGTTAGGTGGATTGGCTATGCTAAATTACCCGTAGAAATGTGTAGAGGGGATGGGTAATAGGGGAATAGATCTGGGTGGAATGCTCTGAGGTTTGATGTGGACTTGTTGGGCTGAAGGGCCTGTTTTCACACCGTAGGGATTCCATGATTCTACCCAACAGTTTCTATTGGAACAGGAATCATATAGACGTCACACAGCCTGCTTCAACTTGATCAAAGTCCAACACAAATGGTATCACTGTTAACCGACTTTTGCAGTAGCCTGGAAAACTAATCAGTTGCATCAGGGATGGGAATAAATGAAGACATTGCCAGCAATGTCCTCATTCCTAGAGCAAATGTTTTAAAATATTTGATTTTTAATACAATTTGAAATTCAAGTTGGATTTGAGAGAATTCTCAATCTCCTGAATGAAATATGGTGAAGCACTATATTTCCAGAATTTATCTCTCTTTCAGATAATTATGATAATAAGATACTGCAAACTATAAAATACATCCAGATCTAACAGGAAAAAATGCCGCTATAATGATAAACCAATCTGCATTATAGCTGAGACAACAAAATGTGAGGCTGGATGAACACAGCAGGCCAAGCAGCATCTCAAGAGCACAAAAGCTGACATTTCGGGCCTAGACCCTTCATCAGAGAGGGTGGTGTGAGCTGATTGACATAAGCATGAAGCCAAATAAAAGCTGAATCAATTAACTATTCCATTGAGCCCCTCTTTCCTGCCCATCTTCTTCTTGCCATGGCTGCACTGTGGGAGCTCTGTGACTTATTCTGATCAAAGGATTTACCTCTTGTTGTTATGTTGCCGTGGGGATTTCGTAATGTGCTGTCATTTTAATCTAATGCAAAAGTCCCAAAATTTCTGTGGCCAGAAGTCATTGAACATTATTTGAGGGGTTAATACTGATTGGAATTTTTGACCTTAATGGAAGTTAAACTAAATCTGGTATTCTATTATGTGTGAATCATGTTCTGCTATGAACTTGTTTTTTGATGAAGTGAGAAACAATATATTAGTTGCCATTCATGATTTGAATGATCATGAAGTGATTTTCTAATGAACGTCAGAGAAACTGTCTGGATTACATACTGTAATTCTCCACCAGACTCCAGCTCTGACCTCTCTGTCTTCATTATATTACACTGTTTCAATGTGACTTAGCGGGCAGCATTTCATTTGATTTGGCACTTTATAGCTTTTCAGACTCAACTTTTTGATTCCGCCAAGATCTTTGCTCAACAGTTGTTTCCACTGTGGGGCCCACTGCACCACACAACCAGCCCAGCTCTTCCCCTCCACCCACTGCATCCCAAAACCAGTCCAGCCTGTCTCTGCCTCCCTAACCTGTTCTTCCTCTCACCCATCCCTTCCTCCTACCCCAAGCTGCACCTCCATCTCCTACCTACTAACCTCATCCCACCTGCTTGACCTGTCCGTCTTCCCTGGACTGACCTATCCCCACCCTACCTCCCCACTTATACTCTCCTCTCCACCTATCTTCTTTTCTCTCCATCTTCAGTCCGCCTCCCCCTCTCTCCCTATTTATTCCAGAACCCCCACCCCGTCCCCCTCTTTGATGAAGGGTCTAGGCCTGAAACGTCAGCTTTTGTGCTCCTGAGATGCTGCTGGGCCTGCTGTGTTCATCCAGCCTCACATTTCATTTTCATGGTTCTGGTGTTTTGAGAGAGGAAAATGTCTAGGTTCACCATCAATAGCAGACATACAAGCTGAACAGCCAGATGGCACATGCTCTTGGACATTGGAGAACTGTGTGCCCAAGATGATCACTGATCTGTCAGCAAATCTCAGAGCTCTAACACTGTTAAAATACTGGCAGCATTAATAAGCTCAGATTTATATTTCAATAAGGCACTGGAATAAGTGACAGGGACAAGCATTATCTTATAACTCTGTGATTTAAAGGGAATGCCATTCCAGGGCAAGGGCATACGCATGAAGAAAAAAGCACAGCCCTTCATCCTAATTACTATGTAGGAGGTAATAGGAGCTGCAGATGCTAGGCAATCTGAGATAACAAGGTGTAGAGCTGGATGAACACAGCCGGCCAAACAGCATCACGGGAGCAGGAAGGCTGACATTTCGGGCCAAGACCCTTCTTCAGAAATGGGGTAAGGGAAGGAGGTTCTGAAATAAATAGGGAGAGAGGGGGAGGTGGATAGAAGATGGATAAAGGAGAAGATCGGTGGAGAGGAGACAGACAGGTCAAAGAGGCGGGGATGGAGCCAGTAAACGTGAATGTAGGTGGAGAGTTAGGGAGAAGATAGGTCAGTCCAGAGAGGACGGACAGGTCAAGGGGGCAGGATGAGGTTGATAGCTGGGGGATGAGGTTGGGGCTTTAAGTGGAAGGAGGAGATAAATGGGAGGAATGACAGGTTATGGAAGAGGGGCCAAGCTGGGCTGGTTTTGGGATGTGGTAGGGGGAGGGGAGATTTTGAAGCTTGGTAAGTTCACATTGATGCCTTTGGGCTGCAAGGTTCCCAAGCGGAATATGAGTTGCTGTTCCTGCAACCTACGGGTGGCATTGTTGTGGCACCGCAGGAGGCCCAGGATGGAAATATCATCTGAGGAACTGGAGGGGGAGTTGAAATGGTTCATGGCTGGGAGGTGCAGTTGTTTAGTGCGAACTGACTGTTGGTGTTCTGCAAAGCGGTCCCCAAACCTCTGCTTGGTTTCCCTGATGTAGAGGAGGCCACAACGGGAACAGTGGATACAGTGTCCCACATTAGCAGATGTGCAGGTAAACATCTATTTGATGTGGAAAGTCTTCTTGGGGCTTGGGATGGGGGTGAGGGGGTAGGTGTAGAGGCAAGTGTAGTGCTTTTTGCGATTGCAGGGAAAAGTGCCAGGTGTGATGGGGCTGGAGGGGAGTGTACAGAGGGCAAGGGATTCACACAGAGAGTGTTCCCTCTGGAAAGCAGATACAGGTAGGGAGGGAAAAATGTCTTTGGTGGTGGGGTCAGATTGCAGATGGCAGAGGATGATGAGTTGGATCCGGAGGGGCATGTTGTGGTCCTTGAAAAACGAGGACCTTCTACCCCAATCTTAAGTTCACCTGGACCATCTCTAATACCCCTCTCTCCTTCCTGAACCTCTCTGTTTCCACCTCTGGCAACCACCTTGCTGTCCTCATTTTTCAAGAACTGCAATACCCCCTCTCAGTGGTTGAGAATGCCCTCGGCCGTGTCTCCCGCATTTCCCACAACCCATCCCTCACACCCCGTCCCCGCAATAACAACCAAAACAGAATCCCCCTCATCCTCACATAACACTCCACCAACCTCCGGATCCAACACATCATTCTCCCACACTTCCACCATCTGCAATCTGACCCCAGTACCAAAGACATTTTTCCTTCCCTGCTCTTCTCTGCCTTCCGGAGAGACCACTCTCGCCGTGAATCACTTGTCCGCTCCACACTCTCCTCCAACCCCACCACACCCAGTACTTTTCCCTACAACTGCAGGCAGTGCTACATCTGCCCCTATACCTCCCCACTCAACCCCATCCCGGGTCCCAAGAAGACTTTCCACATCAAGCAGATGTTCACCTGCACATCTGCTAATGTAGTATTCTGCATCCGCTGTTCCCGTTGTGGCCTCCTCTACATCGGGGAAACCAAGTGGAGGCTTGGGGCTGCTTTTCAGAACACCTACGCTCGGTTCGCACTAAATAACTGCACTTACCAGTTGTGAACCATTTCATCCCCCCCTCCCATTCCTCAGATCATGTGTCCTTCCTGGGCCTCCTGCAGTGCCACAACGATGGCAGGCGAAGCTTACGGAACAGCACCTCAGATTCTGCTTGGGAACCCTGCAGCCCAATGGTATCAATGAGAACTTCACAAGTTTCAAAATCTCCCCAACCCCTACCACATGCCAAAACCAGCCCAGCTCATCTCTGCCTCCCTAACCTGTCCTTCCTCCCACTTATCCCCTCCTCCCAACTCAAGCTCCACCCCCATCTCCTACCAACCAACCTCATCCCTCCCCCTTGACCTGTCCATCCTCCCTGGACTGACCTATGTCCTCCCTAACTCTCCACTTACGTTCACCTTTATTGGCTCCATCCCTGCCTCTTTGACCTATCTGTCTCCTCTGCACCTACCTTCTCCTCTATCTATCTTCTATCCACCTCCCACTCTCTCCCTATTTATTTCAGAACCTCCTTCCCCTCCTCCATTTCTGAAGAAAGGTCTAGGCTCGAAATGTCAGCCCTCCTGCTCCTGTGATGCTGCTTGGCCTGCTGTGTTCATCCAGCTCTACACCTTATTATCTACTATGGAGGAGGACCTGGATAAGCTTTAGGTGAATTTTCCTGATGAAATTTTGGATGGAGAGATTGGGAATTTTTTAAATTATTATTCTTTCATGCGATATGTTTGTTATTGACTAGGCCAGGATTTGTTGCCCATGCCCAATACTCTTGAGCAAGTATTTATGAGTTACCTTCTTGAAACACTGCCATCCACCAAATGCACTTACTCTTGCAGTGCCATTAGGAAGGTCTTTCTGGGACTTTGATCAATTGACATTGAACAAATAGCAATAAATTTCCATATCAGGAAGCTGAGTATCTTGGATGGGAACTCACAATAGGGTTTGACAGGTTGTGGTGTTACCATGCATCCCCTACCCTTGTCCTTCAGAAGAAATAGGAATTAAGAGCAGGAGTAGGCCATTCAGCCCTTCAGGTCTGCTTAGGCTTTTGATATGATCATGGCCTTAATTCCACTTCGTCTTCTACATTATGACTTTTGAGGTTTTTATCAGTCAAGAATCTGTCTAATTCAATCTGTAAATAGTCAATGATCCTGTTTCCACTGCTTTCTGACAAAGGGAATGCCATAGCTCACAAACGTCTGACAGCGATAGAGTTATACAACACAGAAACAAACTTTTTCGTCCAACTTGTCCATGCTGACCAAATTTCCCAAAACCAGTTCCACTTGCCACCATAATAATAAAATGTGAGGCTGGATGAACACAGCAGGCCAAGCAGCATCTCAGGAGCACAAAAGTTGACGAGTCGGGCCTAGACCCTTCATCACAGCGGGGGATGGGGTGAGGGTTCTGGAATACATAGGGAGAGAGGGGGAGGCGGACCGAAGATGGAGAGAAAAGAAGATAGGTGGAGAGAGTATAGGTGGGGAGGTAGGGAGGGGATAGGTCAGTCCAGGGAAGACGGACAGGTCAAGGAGGTGGGATGAGGTTAGTAGGTAGGAGATGGGGGTGCGGCTTGGGGTGGGAGGAAGGGATGGGTGAGAGGAAGAACAGGTTAGGGAGGCAGAGACAGGTTGGACTGGTTTTGGGATGCAGTGGGTGGAGGGGAAGAGCTGGGCTGGTTGTGTGGTGCAGTGGAGGGAGGGGACGAACTGGGCTGGTTTATGGATGCGGTGGGGGAGGGGAGATTTTGAAACTGGTGAAGTCCACATTGATACCATTAGGCTGCAGGGTTCCCAAGCGAAATATGAGTTGCTGTCCCTGCAACCTTCGGGTGGCATCATTGTGGCACTGCAGGAGGCCCATGATGGACATGTCATCTAAAGAATGGGAGGGGGAGTGGAAATGGTTTGCGACTGGGAGGTGCAGTTGTTTGTTGCGAACCGAGCGGAGCTGTTCTGCAAAGCGGTCCCCAAGCCTCCGCTTGGTTTCCCCAATGTAGAGGAAGGCACATCGGGTACAGTGGATGCAGTATACCACATTGGCAGATGTGCAGGTGAACCTCTGCTTAATGTGGAATGTCATCTTGGGGCCTGGGATAGGGGTGAGGGAGGAAGTGTGGGGGCCCACACCTCCTCCCTCACCCCTATCCCAGGCCGCAAGATGACATTCCACATTAAGCAGAAGTTCACCTGCACACCTGCCAATGTGGTATACTGCATCCACTGTACCCGGTGTGGCTTCCTCTACATTGGGGAAACCAAGCGGAGGCTTGGGGACCGCTTTGCAGAACAGCTCCGCTCGGTTCGCAACAAACAACTGCACCTCCCAGTCGCAAACCATTTCCACTCCCCCTCCCATTCTTTAGATGACATGTCCATCATGGGCCTCCTGCAGTGCCACAATGATGCCACCCGAAGGTTGCAGGAACAGCAACTCTTATTCCGCTTGGGAACCCTGCAGCCTAATGGTATCAATGTGGACTTCACCAGCTTCAATATCTCCCCTCCCCCCACCGCATCCCTAAACCAGCCCAGTTCGTCCCCTCCCCCCACTGCACCACACAACCAGCCCAGCTCTTCCCCTCCACCCACTGCATCCCAAAACCAGTCCAACCTGTCTCTGCCTCCCTAACCTGTTCTTCCTCTCACCCATCCCTTCCTCCCACCCCAAGCCGCACCTCCATCTCCTACCTACTAACCTCATCCCACCTCCTTGACCTGTCCGTCTTCCCTGCACTGACCTATCCCCTCCCTACCTCCCCACCTATACTCTCTCCACCTATCTTCTTTTCTCTCCATCTTTGGTCCGCCTCCCCCTCTCTCCCTATTTATTCCAGAACCCTCACCCCATCCCCCGCTGTGATGAAGGGTCTAGGCCTGAAACGTCAGCTTTTGTGCTCCTGAGATGCTGCTTGGCCTGCTGTGTTCATCCAGCCTCACATTTTATTATCTTGGATTCTCCAGCATCTGCAGTTCCCATTATCTCTCTCCACTAGCCACCATTTGGCTCTCATCCTTCAAAACTTTCACTCTTCATGTACCTATCTAAACATCTTTTAAATGTTGTAACTATACCTGTATCTATCACTTCCTCTGTCAGTTCATTCCAAATATGAACCATACTCTGTCCAAAAAGTACCCTCAGGTCCCTTTTAAATCTTTCTCTTCTCACTTTAGAAATATGACCCCTGGTTTTGAACTCTTCCACCCTTGAGAAAAGACTTTTGGTATTTACCTTATCTATGCCCCTCATGATTTCATAAACTTCTATAAAGTCACCCCTGAGCCTCCAACACTCCAGTGAAAGAATTCCCAGCCTGTTCATCCCATCCTTATAACTTTAATCCTCCAGTTCCAGTGACATCTTGGTCGATCTTTTCTGAACCCTCTCTAATTTAATACTACCCTTCTTATAGCAGGGTAACAAGAACTGTACACGATACTCCAAAAATGGCCTCACCAATGTCCTGCGCAACCTCAACATGACATCCCAACTCCTCTACTCACTGGTCTGAGCAATGAAGGCAAGCATGCTAAACTCCTTCTTAACTGCCCAGTCTACCTGTGATGCCACTTTTAAAAAACTATGTAGCTGAACCCCCTAGGTCTCTCTGTTTGACAACAGTACTCAGGACCCTATCCATAACTGTGCAAGTCCTGCCCTTGTTTGTTTTGCCAAAATGCAATACCTCGCATTTATCCAAATCAAACTCCATCTGCCACTCCTTAGCCCATTGGCCCAATTGATCACGGTCACTTTGTAATCTTAGATAATCTTCTTCACTGTTGGCTATACCACAAATTTTGGTGTCATCTGCAAACATATTAACCATGCCTCCTAAATCTCATCCAAATCGTTTATACAAATGACAAACAAAAATGAATCCAGTACCAATCCCTTCAAACATGCTGGTCATAGGCAATTAAAACAACCCTTCACCACCAGCCCTCTGTCTCCTAACATCAATTTTGTATTCAATTGACAAGGTCTCCCTGAATTGCATCTGACAAACTTTAATAATCAGTCTACCATGTGGAACCTTGTCAAAGGTTTTACTAAAGTCCATATAGAAGACATCAACTGCTCGGTCTTCATCTATCTTTTTGATTATGTCCTGAAAAGACTGAATCAAGTTAGTGAGACACAATTCCTCTTGCACAAAGCTATGCTACCCCAATTAGTCGTTGCTTCTCCAAATGCATGTAAATCCTATGTCTCAGAATGTCTTCCAAAAACTTTCCCACCACTGATGTCAGACTCACTGGCCTATAGTTCCCAGGCTTCTCCTTGCAGCCTTTCCGAAATAAAGAAGGGAAAAAGACTCATTTGAGTCTTAAATGGGAGAACCCTTACTTTTAAAGTGAGCCACCTTGATCCAGCCTCTCCTGTATGGCGGCAATATCCTTTCAGGACAGAATCTGTTAAAACAACTGAGGATCTTCCTTATTTCAATAATTTTGCTTTCTTCAAAATTCTAAAGTATACAGGACCAACCTATAGAACCTGTTTATTACATGCTCTTCAATCAGTTGAAAAAATGCTCTTTTTATACCTCTAAGACAATGAAATCCTTTCTAAATACAGGAGGCCAAAACTGTACATAGTATTCCAGATGTGATCTGAACAACACTCTGTAAAACTGCAGCACATCATCCCCACTTTAATATTCCTTTTCCCTTTTGATAGGCCTGAACATCTGATTAGCCTTTCGAATTACTTGTAACTTCCATCTACCTTTTTTGAAATTCATATACCAAGACAATCAGATTTCTCTGTACGTCAGTGTCCTGTGATCTGTCTCAAATTAGATAATTTACTGCTTTTCCATCCCTCTTGCCAAAATGGACAAGCTCACATTTTCATGCGTCATACTCCATCTCTCAAATTTTTACAAAACCAATTAACTTATTTCTATCCCTTTGGACACCTGTTGTCCCGATCTTCTGAAAGGAAGATAGATGTTGCTAAAGTGTCGTCTGGAGTAATTTGTCACCTCCTCCCTCATTTACTTCACACACTTGCTTTACACATTTACCTTACACACTTACCTTCTCCCAATAGCTGTTGAAGTGGCTTTAAACCATGGAATGTAGCAGCAACTGTTCTAATAGTTGTTGTGTTTTCAGGGCCTTTTTTTATTCACTCGTAGGACAGGGGTGTTGCTGGCTGGCTCAGCATTAATTGCCCATCCCCAATTACTCCTAAGAAGGTGGTGCTGAGGTGTCGTCCTGACTTGCTGCAGTCCATGTGATTTGGGTACACCCACAGTTCCAGCACCAGTGAAGGAACAGCGCTATATATCCAAGTCTGGATGGTGAAGGGCTTGGAAGACAGTTTGAAGGTGGTGGCGTTTTCATGTCCCTCCTGCCTTTGTCCTTCCAGATGAAAATTATCATGGGTCTGAAAGATGCTGTCTAAGGAGCATTTTTGAAATTCTGCAGTGTATCTTGTACTCTTGCTACTAAGCATTAATGATGGAGTGACTGAATGTTTGAGGATGTGGTTCCAGCCAGTGGGATGCTTTGTTGTATATATATCTTTCACTGGCTTAGTCAGCCATGAATGATGAATCCTTCTCCTTTTAAAGAAAGAAGAATTTATCTTTACTGAGCGCTCTCAAGTACATCCTTAAATGTGTTTTACTACAAATATACTGACTTGCCCTTAACTTAGTTTCCCATTTCATTTTATCCAGCTCTGTCTTCATTCACTTATAATTGCCTTTATTTAATGTTAAAACATTAGTCATAAACCTATTTTTCTCTCAACTAAGATGGTTGAGCTTATGTTTTTAAGGGTGATTTTGAAGAAGATTTTGCAAGGTTTTGCCTTGTAATTGCAGACCATTTGTACATATCATTAAGAAGTGGAGGGACTGAACGTTGAAGCTGATGGACAATGTACTGAACATTCAAGCTACTTTTCTTTGAATGGTGTCAAGCTTCTGTTGTGTAATTGGAGATTCAATCATCTGGTTAACCAGGCAATATTCTGTTACATTTGTGCTCTGTAGATGGTGGGTCAAAAGGTGAGCAACTCTCCTCAGAAAACCTCTGATCTGCTCTTGCCACCTTGGCACTTATTCTGTATGGTCCATTTAAGATTCTGGTCACTTGTAACCTCCAGGATGTTAATAGAGGGGGACACATTCATTTGTACTGTCTTTGAATATCAAGGAGGAATACTTAGATTCTCTCAGAGCAGATGATCATTGCTGGGCACTTGTATGGTGCAAGTGGCATTTGCATCTTGTCAGCTAAAGACTGGTTAGTGGCTGGATCCTGTGGGATGCATGTACAGTCTAACTTCGTGTCTTACGAATAGAAAATGGTAGCAAACATCCATATTTCTGACCTTATGTTGGAGGAATGGTCATGAATGAAACAGCTAAAGATGGCTGGGCTGAGAACATTATATCAAGAAATGCACGGCTTTGATGGTGCAGTGGTAGTGCCACTACCTCTGAGCAAGAAGTAGGGTAGTGTGCCTAACACTCTCTACCAACGACCAAACATGCAGCATTCAAGCTGGGTGGCCCAGACCAATGCAAAAAATCCAGGTATGACCTTTGCAAAGCCATCAGGGAGGCCAAGAAGCAGCACCGGACCAAGTTAGAGGTCCAGACCTACCAAACAGGCTCCTGCTGTCTATGCCAAAGCCTAAATGACATCACAGGAAGCAAAATGAAACAGTGTAAGACAGTGGACAATGATGTATCCATCCCTGACACGCTTAATACTTCCTTTGCTCGGTTTGAACAGAATACCACTGCATGGCAATGCCTGTCCCGACAGCCCCAATCACACCTACTCCCTCTGTCACTGCCTCAGAAGTCAGAGCAGTCTTTCTGGGAGTCAACTCATGGAAAACAAAAGGCCCAGATGGTGTCCCAAGCTCAGATCCTGTGTAGATCAACTGACAAAGGCATTCACTGATATCTTCAACATCTCCCTGCTACAAGTTGAATTCCCTAACAGCTTCAAGAAGACCACCATCATCCCTGCACCTAAGAAAACACCTGCAGTGTGCCTTAATGATGATTGTCCAATAGCTCTGACTTCAATAATCATGAAATGCTTCAAGAGGCTGATCGCGACCCATATCAACTCCAGTTTCCCAACCTGACTCAATCCCCTGCAGTTCGCCTACCGACATAACAGGCAGCACGGTGTCTTGCAACACCAGGGACCCAGGTTCAATTACACCTTTGGGCGACTGTCTGTGTGGAGTTTGCACATTCTCCCTGTGTCTGCATGGGTTTCCTCCAGGTGCTTCGGTTTCCTCCCACAGTCCAAAGATGTGCGGCTTAGGTGGATTAGCCATGGTACATTGCCCATAGTGTTCAGGGATGAGTAGATTTGGTGGGTTACATTGTGCAGGTCTGGGTGGGATGATTTGAAGGTTGGTGTGGACTCATTTCCTGTTTTAAGGGCCTGTTTTCACACTGTAGGGATTCTATGATCTATGATAACAGATCTGCAGAGGATGCCATATCCCTAGCCCTATGCTAATTCCTGGAACATCTGAAACACAAAGACACCTATATTGTCATCATTATCATAGAACAGACTGCTGCTCATTGACTACAGATCTGCCTTCAACACCATTATACCCTCTAGACAGATCACAAAACTACGTGACCTTGGTCTCAGCTCCACCCTCTGCAATGGATCCTCAGCTTTCTGACCCATAGGCCACAATCAGTGAGGATACGTAATTGCACCTCGTTACAATAACACTCAACACTGGACCCCTCCCCCAAAGATGCATCCTCAGCCCCCTACTGTACTCCCTGTACACCTAAGACTGTGTTGACAATTTCAAAATGAATGCCATCTACAAGTTTGCAGATGATGCAAACATAGTGGGACAGATATCTAACAATGATGAGTCAAAGTGAGACAGAGGGCTTGGTGATGTGGCGCAAGGGAAAAATTTGTCTCTCAATGTCGACAAAACTAAAGAACTGATCATCGACTTCAGAAAGAAGGGAAGAGAACATGCCCCCATCTACATCAAAAGAATTGAGGTTGAGGAGTGAAGAACATCAAGTTCCTTGGAGTGATGATAACCAACAACTTGTCCTGGACTTTCCACGTAAATGCGACAGTCAAGAAGGCACAACAATGCCTCTTCTTCCTCAGGCAGCTCACAAAATTTGGCACACCCATAAGGTCCCTCACCAGCTTCTGCAGTTGTACCATTGAAAGCAGGTGCATAGTAGCCTGGTATGGCAACCTCTCTGCCCAGAACCGTAAGAAACTATACGAGGTTGTGTGCAGAACCCACACCATCATTGAAGTCAACCCTCCATCCATGGACTATATTTACACGGCCCGCTGCCTTGGAAAGAGAGCCAACATCATCAAAGATGTATCACACTCAACCTCCTACAACTTCTTCCCTTAGACAGAAAATTTAGATGCCCGAACACGCACAAGGAGGTTCAGGAACAGCTTCTTTCCGGCCGTTGCTAAATTGATGAATGAACTCTAGCCTCAAATAATGTAATCTGCAATGTAACTTGTATGACTCTCAGTCTTTTTGATCTGTACACCCTTTGCTTGCTGTGAAGTGCCTGTTCCACTGGCAAACAAAGCTTTCCACAATATTTTGGTAAATACGACAATAAAATCAATTGATCAATAAATGAATCGGACGGGGGTGGTGGGGGTGCTGGGGTCAAGTCCTACCTGCTTCAAATGTAAATATTTTCATCTCTGAAAATGTTGTTTGGAAATATTAATACTAAAGAACATCTGTAACCATGTACTTGGACTGACCTGACTAGTCTCCAACAACCACACTATTGTCTTTTATAATATGTGTAGCTCCAAGAGTTTTCCCCTCAGCTCCATGAGCTTCAACTTTGCTAGGGCTCCTTTATGTTTAATGTTGCTTTTGTGTCCAAGGCAGTCAATTTCACCTCAACATTTTTCTACATGTTTGTAGAAAGGCGAGGTAAGTTATATTAAACCAGTACAAAATATTAGTTCAGACTTGCTATTGTGTTCAATTCTGGGCATTGCACTCTTCGCACTTTTTTTAAAATTAATTTTTGCATGGAATGTGGGTGCTGCCAGGTAACTCATAATTTGTTGCCTATCCCTGTTTGCCTGTGCACTAAGTTATTTTTCAGGGAATTGCTAAGGTCACTACAAAGGGCAACTCAATGCTTGGGTCTGGAGTCACATATAGACCAGACCATGTCAGGATAGCAGATTTCTTTCCTTAAAGGACAGTAATGAGTCATATGTTTTTTTTTCATTTAGTTTAACAGATCCACCTGCTGCCATGGTAGGATTTGAATCCATGACCCCACAATATATCCCATTGCCTTTGAATTACTTTTCCACTGATATTATCGCTCTGCAACCTTCTCTCTAAACACAGTGAACACAGTGTGAAAAAGTTCATGAGAATGGTTCCAGGAATGAAGAACTTTAGTTAGCTTGGTGAATTTGAACACTTCTCCTTGGAGTTGAAAATTTTGAAAGGAGAGTTGATGAGGATTTGATCAAAATCCTAAGGACTCTGAGTAGAATAGATGGGAAGACATTGTTTCCTATTGTGAAAGGATCAAAAATTGGAGTTCGCAGATTCAAGGCAATTAAAAAACAGAAAACATGGGCAATCTGAGGAAAAAAAAAGCATTTTCATGTCGTGAGTAGTTAGAATGCTTGGGAGTGTGGAGGAAGCATGGTCAATCAATGTTTTCTAGATGGAATTGGATCACAATCTGAAAAGAGAGAAGGCAGATGCAGGGTGAGATGGAGCTTGATAAATCATAAGTTTATTTTTGCTATCATGGTGGTCAGACAATGAACATATTCACAAGAGGCTGCCAATATACTTGTAACAAAAGAACGTAAAGTATTGCGCAAAAGGATGAAGAATGTTACACTATAAAGGAGTATTTTAAATGGTCATATTACAAATATTTGAAAGAATTATTCATTTTTTTAAACTTCAACATCAACTTAGAGACACTTGGCTCTCAATGAAAACTCACCCTGGCTCCACGTAAAAATACCTTGTAAGTTGGCACCACTAAAATTTTTTTCTTTCTCACAAAGTTTAGCATTTGGTTGATTTTTAAAAGTATTTTGTTTCATTTCGGTAGACTCTTAAGTAAACTGTTAACACGGCTCACTTAGCATGGGTTCCTTAAACTCTATTTTCACAGCTTTCTATTCCTGCAACTTCCTTTTACTGATATTTAAGACACTCTTGATTTTGTTTCGGTTTAGAGACTACTCAACTAACAGCACCTTATCTATGGTCCCTTTTTTCTTTCAATAAACTATATACATTGCCTGGTTTGTTCTGCATTTTTCAGACTTTCTGTCTTCCTGGGCTCCTGCCACTAGTAATAGCAGATAACAAATTGTAGAGCTGGATGAAAACAGCAGGCCAAGCAGCATCAGAAGAGCAGGAAAGCTAACGTTTCAGGCCTAGATCAGCTTTCCTGCTCCTCTGATGCTGCTTGCCCTGCTGTGTTCACCCAGATCTACATTTTGTTATCTCAGATTCTCTGGCATCTGCAGTTCCAACTATTTCTGAAACATTAGCAATAGCAATTTTCTTTTTTTAATTTCGTTAAACTTGTTTTCCTAATGTCCTAAACTGTTCACCTCAATGTTTAAAATGTTATAAACAACTCTAGACACTCTGGTACCACCCACAGAACAAATCTAAATTGAAGCTAAAACCACATATTCCTCCTTCTTAGAAATACAAATCAAACTTAAAGCTGTACATTGTTCTTCCAGTTTAGAATCCAAGTTTCTAAGTGATATTAATAATCAAATACCATACATTTTTATTACATTGCTCATTGAAGTGGCTCTGGCAAAACATTACAATTTCTGACTTAATCAGCAGTCCTTCTGTCAAGTAATGAGATGGTATTTTATATGATGAAGCAACAGTGACATCAGATGTCATGTTCTAGACTTAAAGAAGAGACAAGAAACAGTCTGTTCCAGAGAGAGATAGAATACCTCAATATAGCGTATTTATATTATCTTAAAAAAATAAGCTTTGCAAAACCTATCAGAATCAGATTATATTTCATCTTAGACAGAAAAATATTATGAATTTACCACACCACTAGTTATAAAAAGCAATATCCAAAGAGGATCAAAAAGTGGACCCAAACACGAGCTAGTTCCAACATTAATACTTGTCAACTAAATTTTCTTCCAGTGGCAGCTCTAAGATTTCTTACTGGGAAACTCTGCATTACTTAATGTCTCAGAGACAGTAGGAACTACAGATGCTGCACAATCTGAGATAACAAGGTGTCGAGTTGGAGGAACACAGCAGGCCAAGCAGCATCAGAGGAACAAGAAGGCTGACTAGACATTAAGTTATGAGATAACAGTTTCCCACTGTGCTGTTACCTCATCTGAGCCAACACTCTGTAGGATCCATGTGCCTTCTATGAGATTCACAGTCCTACAAAAGAATGCTGTCAATAACCAACTTAACAGCTTTATTTTGATGTCCACCATTTTTCAGCAGGTTCTGCTCCCATGTTTTCAGGAATGGTCCTGTGAAGGCTGCCCAAAAACTGGAAGCTATATGGAAGCATATCAAAATAGTGTTCACATATGTTACCAGTCCTCCCCTACCTCCAATCCCATTGCCATGGTCTGGAAAAATTCAGCCCAGTTGCAGTTCAGGTTCCTGAGTTAAAATGTCCATGTCACTCTGTCACAGTGCCATCACAAGGTGGAAAAAGGTTGATCTTATCAAATGCTCAGTTTAGGCCAGTGTCCTTTCTCAGCTCTCAAGACCATTTACTCAGGATTGTGACAGATGTGTGCTATCTCCAAAGGTAACTGAGTAGTCCTGACACTAGTCTAAAAAACATCCTGTCTGTGTATCATACATTCACAAGTAAGGTCTATTGGTACAATTTTCTGCTCAAGCCCTCAAGAAAAATAATATCTGAAGGATTCCTATGTAAGAACAAATGAAATTTATTATAAAGGAAACAAGATTCTACCTTCATGTGTTCAATGCAACACTTGTTCATAAACTAACATTCAAAAGGAAAAGAAAAACAAAACCCGTGAGTTGAAATGGAGCTTGATATGGAACAAAGCTATTGGTTCTATTGAAATTGCTTGAGAATGATGCTCAAGACTTTTGGAATTCAAGATCTTTGGGAGAAAACCTTTAGCAATATCATTATGAATAGAAGAGGTTAATTAGCTTTAAATCCTTTGCATTCTGGAACAGTTTGCTATGAGTTATTCTAGCGACAGTAGTCAAATTCTCAAATGCAGAGCAAAGAAAGCAAAGGGAATTATTGAACACAAATACATTTTGGGAGTTCAGGAGCTTCGGTAATCTCCATGGTATTCAAACTATTTTCTATAATCAGTACGGTTTTGAAAAAAAATGTATAATGAAGTTGAGAACATTATAGTAGGTAAAAGGCAGTTAAAGTAATGATTTGAAGTAATGAAGAACCTGAATTGATTAAACATTAAGGGTAGACAATATGCATAAAATTCAAAAGAGATTCAAGAAGAGTTTAATAAATTTAAAGATATATATTAATAATAAATTGGGCCAAACTGTGAGGGAATTACTGATTTGTGCTTAGTAAGAAAAAATAATTAGATTAGATTATAAAATTCGCCCAGGGCTCCTGCTAAGATTGCATGATAACATTATGGAGCATTTAACTTAATTGGATAGGATGAGCATACTGACAGCAGGCAAATTGAACTGTCAAATTAGGTCTGGAAAGGGTGCACTATTATACTCAAAATTAGTTTAAGTCATTCAGTACAATCGTCAAGACATGTTAATCATGAATAAGTATAAATTTAATGAAGTTAAGAAATTTGCTTTTTTGAAGAGTTAAGTGACAGCAGTATCTCAGACATGATTATCTTCTTTCCTATGCTTAACAGTAAAGAGGATACATTTTGCAACCCGGTCACTACATGAAAAGATGACCCCATCATTTCATTTATATAGCCTGAAAGATTAGAAAAGACTCAAGACATTTGCCTCCTAATCAATGACCTAAGAATAACCCTGTGTATACAGAAGCACCAGAAGTAAATAATTTGTACAATACACAAGGAAAATTCACTGTTGAATGATTCCTTGACATGTCTAAAGGTTATTAGGTAGTAGCAACATGTGCAACAAAAGAAATGGGGACAGGTACATTACAGTGATTAAGAAATGTTTCATTATTGGCCTTAGTGCTTTAAAGTCAACAAGGGAGGCGAGATTTTTCTTGACCGCTGAACCTTAGAATTCAGAGTAATTGTTCATCCACTGGAAGGTTTCTAGAACTAATCACTTAGATAATGAGGAAGCTTAATTAAAGACATCGGTTTAAGGGAACTATAATCAATATCATGGATGCAAGGACTTGGATACAAAAAAATTCAAGGAAACTATTATCTTTTCGATTAAGTTTTTTTATGATGAGGTAACTGGTTGGTCTTGAATACAACTGAATTAAACACGTACTGAAAATTAATTTAGGAGAGTAAGGCTATTCTATAGGAGCAACATTTTGGTAAAATAATGATTTATATAAATCTCGTTAGCCCAACAAAAAATAGATTGTACATAGAGAAACCTGGATATATGCCTAAATCCAATTCAAAACTCCTTATTTTAATTTGTATTTTAAATTTGGTATAATTGTGTAACACCAAAATATTACAAATGACTGCACAGGGTAAAAGCTCTGTGCTAGGAAAAGGGTGTTTGTGGGCAAACAGATAAGAAAGTGGAACTGAGACCACAACCAGATTAGGTGTGATATATTAAATGGTGGTCCAGACTCAAAGGGCCATTACTGCTGGCCCAAAATTTTCTACATGTGACTCCAGACCATTCTGCACTGTGGTTGACACATATTTATTATTTGGCGATCATTGCATTGCTAATTATGGGAGTTTGTTCTGTGTACATTTGGAATGTGAAGTGCGTTGCGAAGTTTTTGGTAATGAAAATAAGTCTTTCTTTTCCTCTGTCCTGCACAGCAAGTGAACCAAAAAGGTATTATGGCATTGTTATCATTCAAACTCTTTGAATTGCATCAACTTCTAGTTAAAGTTATAGGTTTATTACAAGATGCCATACTGATAACGTGCATGAATGTTATTGCACATATATATGAAGTGTGTTTTGCCTTTAGTTAATATGGTAATCCTTATGGTATCCTTAATGACATAAGAAATGAGATGTGGATAACGTGCTATTGAGGAATCTAATAGATATTTAGTACAACTCACTAATATAGATAAATATTACATCCACAGCTACTTCGGTGTCCAGGCTCACGTCAAGCAGTTTGGTTATGAGGAGCAGCACACTTTCAATAGTGTTTCATTCTTCACGTGATCCCAATTAAGATGTGAGATGAGGCCCTCAAATTAAATATTATGATACAGTGACTATATTATGAGCATAAGTCTTAATGTTATGCTGACATACAGCATCTCTTAAAGGTATGCTAATATAGTGGTCATAACATTTTCTCAGAAATAAAAATAAAACACAAAAGATATTCGTGGTTGTAAACAGGCAAGTTTTGTTAATTTGATAATTATAAAAAATAACATTCCAAACTTCAATGTATTGCTTTGGGGATGTCACCTGCTATCAATAACAAAATCATCATCGGAGTTTTCCTCCTTACTATCTTTGAGCATGATTGATGTGTCATTCATTGGCCTGAGCCAGCTCCTCTTCCATCACAAAACATCACTATGATCAGTGATGAATAGTTTGATCTGGGCTGGTTGTGTACTTTACAGACTTTTGCAGGTACTCAAGTATCTGGATTTGGATTTCTAACTTACGCCATCCTGTTTATATTTTTGGCAATTCACTACATCCTTGCTCGTTGTGTATTTCTTTCATTTTCCTTTGTCTTTTGAAGAACAACTTCATGTGCTTCAGAATGTTTAGACAATTAGTTGCTGGGCAAGATGATTTGTTCTTGCCTTCCAAGTACGATTGTTGTGCTGGGGATGGTAATCTTTCTTCACAGAGGTTGCACAAAAATGCAATGCGAAAATCTTATTATTTTTCTTGACATTAAATGAGGATTGATTTGAAACTATATGCCATTCATTCTGCTGGATCATTCGAGAATGGATAGTAGAATGATGATGTGATAAGGGTCATTCCGCACTCATACACATAGTCTGTAAAGGCTTTCCAATGACCTGCAGCCTATTAGCACTCTGAAACACTTTCTCATAAGCTGTACCATGGAGTGTCATTTGCTGTGGAAATCCTTCAGGATGCATTGTAGCAATATTTTAGCACTAGTTCTGATAGTGATATTAACTTTAAATGTGTGTTTAAATGAATATACAGGATTATTAGTCTTAAAAGGTTCTTCTCACCTTCTACAATTTACATAGTGTGAGAAATTAAAGTTATGGAAAACTTGGTCATCCTCTGGTATTGGCCTTTCACTTAGTTGGTTCTGATTCTCGTTGATGTGTTTGCACTTGCATTCTTTCTTAAGGCTTTCCTTGCCGCCAATGTTATGGTATTGTATGTTATTCCGTTCTGGGGTTTGGATTTCCTATATGTGCATTCCCTATGTCCTTTGGTGTCCCATGACCCATAGATATCAAGAAAATGAGAGAAAAACCACGTCTGTCAGTGATATTTGATGATTGTGGCAATAATTTTGGCTATACCGAAAAAAGTAAATGTTGTTGGCCTGCCACTTTGACTTCTTGTTTGGATTCATCCTCAAGTAATGTAACAATGATATGCCTCTTTAGCTTGGCTAACAGATCCCTCCTAAAGGCTTGAGTTGGTGTAGAGACAGACTAATTCAATGAGTCTCTCCTCCGAGTTCCCCTTCAGAAGAGTTCCACTCATTATCTTTGCTACAACATTTTCTCATAAACTGCATATATAAATACAGAGACAAACTACAGTGTGGAAGTAGGCCCTTTGGCTCATTGAATTCACACTAACCCTCTGAAGAACATTCCACCTAGACCCACCCCATCTCCATTACCAGCATGTCTCATGGCTAATCCACCTAGCCTGCATATTCCCAGACATTGTGGGCAATTTAGCATGGCCAATCCACCTAACCTGCACATTTCGTGTGGGAGGAAACCAGAGGATCAAAGGAAACCTACACAGACACAGGGAGATTATGCAGACTCCACACAGTTGCTCGAGAATGGAATTGAAACTGGATCTCTGGGTCTGGGTACTAACCATTGAGCTACCGTGCCACCTCATAGACAGATTGCACAGTTGGTGTTCAGGAAATGTATCAATGGTTCTCCAATCTATAAGTAAATGTTTGCCTTCCAATTGTCTTTTTTGACAAAGAACGCAGTGCAGTTTTTCTTATCTTATTCTGTTGGTTTTGTGTCTGTCTCCTGTTTTTCCAGTTTCTGTTCTGATTTCCTTTTTTTTCCTGCTGCTATTCATTTGTTGATTTAGGGGTCTTTAATGCTGTCAGTTTTACAACACAGGCTTAGAACATAGACAAGTACAGCACAGTACAGGCCCTTCGGCCCACGATGTTGTGCCGTGGAATAATTCTAATCCAAAAATAAAATAACCTAACCTACAGTCCCCCCAATTCACTGCTGTCCATGTGCATGTCCAGCAGTCACTTAAATGTCACTAATGACTCCGCTTCCACGACTACCATTGGTAAACTATTCCATGCGCTCACAACTCTTGTAGTTTGAAATCTGCAGTATTACAGTTTCAAGCTTCAGCCTGTAGGTGCTGTTGGCCAAATAAGGAGCAGCGGTTTCATAAGTTTTTTTTTCTAATTTTGACACTGATTTGCAGAAAGAAAATGGCAGAACCAAACAAGGTAAGCCTTTATAGTGTGGAAAATTGCCTTCTATGTATTTTCTTTAAGGAGAGCAGTGCTTTTAGGACCATTTCAAACCATTTTGGTTATAATTAATGGTTACCTGTTAACAAATGAAAAAAAAATTAAACAATGTGTTTGTAAAAATTCCAGAGAAGGATATTAAAACATCTCACAATTGTGCTTAAGCCTTTACATGAGAGATCATGCAACTTTTATAAACAAATTAAGCTTGGAATATTTTGGGAATAATCTGACAGTAGCACTGGGCTTGATACGTTTAATTTAAGTAATTACGCATTGGATTAGTTGCAACCTGCTTATATCTAAAATTTAAGAAGGAAGAAATAAAGAAGGAAGCACTTGATGAAATCCAAACTAAAAAAAAAATCTGTTACACTACAGTTTGACTGCAAAGCTGGAATGTACAATTTTGGAGTTTTAAGCCAATAAAGAAATAGTTCTAAATGTCTCACAAACTTTTGAAGTATCATATGCAGAGTGCGACGGATTCAGAATAAAAATCACTGTGAATATTGCTGCACCTGCCTGGGGTGATTTGGGAGAACGTGATGGGGACAGTCTGGGGAAAGTGGTCAGGAGAGTGTGGGAAAGTAATGAAGGCAGTATGGGGGAAGTGGCATGATGGAGAAAATGGTGAGGGTGTTTTTGGGAAAGTGGTCAGGGCAATGTGGGAGAAGTTCTGAAGGAGTTGGGGAAAGCAATGAGGGGGTGTGTAAGGACAGTTGTGATTGGGGTATTGGGAAATTGTTGAGGGCTTTGGGGAAAGATGTAGTGGGGGTCTGGGGAAAGTGGTGAGGGACCAAGGGGAGGATGGTGATGAGTGACGAAGAGGGACAAGTAGATGTAGCAGGGAGAATTGTTGAGGATATGTTGGTGGTGGAGGAGTGGTGAGCAGGTATGGACAAAGGGGAGGGAAGTGGTGATGGAATGTGGGTGTAGGGGAGAAGTGATGTTGGTGTATTGGTGGGTTAAGTGGTGAGGAAGTGTGACATTGTTCTATGCAAGGAGTCATGTCTGTTTTCCTAAGTAAAATTCATCCGAATCACAAGTTGTCCAGAACGTCGAAACACAGTCAACCTTATATCTGGATTAAGCATCATTCATTTCTCAGTTGTACTCCACAACGACTTATAAATAGAAAATGTATCATCTTATCTCAAACAAAGAAAGCACAGAAGGCACTGTGCATAGGTTGGAGTGGCAGGATGGGGTACTTCAGAGCTCAGTAACTTCTGTTCTTGAACAGACCAGTCCAATAACTCTATGTTTGGTTGCAAATTATTTTCTAAGAGAAAGTATTTTTGCACCAATTACATGTTAAATGCAAAGTGTTGAACAAACAAAGTGATATGAGCGAAAAGAAAAAAAAATGGAATGGTGATTTCTTTGAGGTCTCACAATGCTGTTAAATTAATATAAATAATGTAAAATAAATACAGATATGCTTCTTCATTTTCCAAAGACATAGCAATATGAAATCAACTGAAAATTTTAAATACACCAACAAGGATACCAACCATTAAAGTATCCTCACTGAATTCTCGGAGGAATGAATTAAAGTGAAAAAAAAAACTTGGTGAGGTATATGAAAGTATATCTGCCGGCTCTGACTGCTTAAATTATTGTCAAAATTATATTAACTCTCAGACAGCAGTACAACAACAATTAATTACGTCTCTTCTACAAAAAAAACCTTGTTTCCTTTTGCAAGAGTTTCACTCAACAGTCCAAACACATCAATGTCATTCAATGCAAATCAATCTTTCTGAATTGGTTTGTGGATTTTGCTGTAAGTGATTTATGAAAGTGAGATCACAAGTGCAAATAAGATCAATAACTGGATGGGCCCATAATTGGCTTGGATAAAGTCTGGTTGGCTGGACACAGATAAACCAAACATGGCATTTCAGTTAATTACATCATTACCTACAGAAGATGACCTGAACTTTCATATACTTATTATTTTGTCATAATTTCTTGTACAATGGGTTTGACAATAAAAGAAAAGAGTGTTTTACAGGAACAAGAGAGCACTTTGGGCTTAAAACAAAGAATATGTGACAGTGGGACCAAGTCCATGTGAGAAACTGCTTTGCTGGTTTAGTGATTGACATCTACTGAGCTGGATTTTTGGGTTGTACTGAATTTAAGTGACTACTTGTAAAAGGCAGGTCTCTCTACAATATGTGTTCAATGATGTTTTTGGGATACTGGTGTCATTTTTACTTTATGTTGGTACCATCAGTTTTACAAACATTCATAAATCATGATTATTTGGTAGCCTTTTCAAACAGTATTTAGACACATTTAGTACTTACCTTCTTCCACATTAGCAAATATTAAAGGCTTGTGAGGTTTTTTCTCAGCAGTTGATAGCCTGCTTTTCATGACACTACTTGGATGATACGCAATTGCCTTCAGTTTGTACGACCAAGAAAAATAGAAACGGGGTTAGGTTGTTCAACCTCTTGAGCCTGCTTTGCCATTCAATAGGATCATGGCTGATCCAATATTCCCCTTGTCCACTTTCCCACTTTTTCCCCATAACCCTTGATTCTCCTGCTGATCAAGAGTCTGTCTATTTCAGCCTTAAATATACACAAGGACTCTGCCATCATCTCTGTGACAAGGAGTCCCAGAGATTCACCATACTCCGGGATAAGAAATTCCTCCTCATCTCAGTCTTAAATTGATGCCCATTTATTCTGAGGCTATGGCCTCCGGCCCTAGATTCTTCCACGCAGAGAAATATCTTTCTTTTCCTAAGAGGACCAAAACTGCTCACAGTACTCCAGAAATGGTTTCACCAGCATCTTATACAGTTGTGGTAAGACATCCCTACTGGAATATTCCCAGCCGCTTGAAATAAGGATGAATATTCCATTAGACTTTCTGATTATCTGCTGTATCTATGTTTCATGCACAAGAATGTCAAAATGCCATTTAACTAACATTCTGTTCTTTTCTTCTCCGTTTCAAAACAAACAACTTTATATTTTACTATATCATACTCCATTTGCCAACTGTTTGCCCAGTTAATTAAACTATCAATTTCCCAATGCAAGATGTTTGTCTCCTTCTCACACCTTTTCACCTATTTTAGTGTTGGCTGAAAATTTGACTGCATTATATCTGCCTCCTTCTTCCAAGTCATTAATACAGCCATTGAAGGGCATAATCAACATTGAAGGGGATTCAGGAAATACACCTTTTTCGTCATTCAAGCCATTTGTCTGGTGAGCTTAGAAATCACAAAACAGGCACAATGTGAGAAGCAAGTGAGCAAGGTGCAGCTACAGAGAGACTGTGTGAAAGGAGACATGATTGGATAAATGATCACCCACCAAACTTGAGTGTACTGACCCTGGATGACATGCTCACAGCTTTGTGAGAAGCTTTATGTCAGGATATTGTATTGCCCAAGGAACTCTATCACAGTGTTGCTTCGCAACCAGCAACAAGACTTATAAACAGCTGCCACAGCCTACATAAGATTGTCTCTTGTAAGTAAAGACACTGCAACCCTCACCCATTTTGTCTCTGGCAACATCCAGTCTGCAGCAGAGAATATCACCAGCAAGCAGTTAGTTTGAAGTTGATGTTATGTCAAAAGCACATGGACTTTGTGAAAGCAAACAAATGATTTGCTGTGCACAATAATATTAAGAAACAGAAAAATCACAGGCTCCCACCAAGTGGAAAGTGACATGGCTGCATTTGTAACCCTCTCCACTGCTTCACAAATTGCATATATTTCCATTCAATTACTGCAGAATTGATAGTGCTACATTGCCAAGGTATGTGCTGAATTTCCTGGCTGCTGCTATAAACAAACCTAAACTGCGTCTCTGCTCCATTCTGCCCCTCCACTTTTAGCCCATGCACAACAATTAACAGACTGACTTAGCATGATGGCTATACTCTATCCACCTAGCTCGATGACCCTTCTCAATGACCAAACTGCACCACAGTCAGAACCATTAACTTGAAGCCTCAGACATCAGTCCTCTGGAGCTAACAACGGGTATGCAATACAGCTAGCATTTTGCTGTAGAGATAGTAGGAAGTGCAGATGCTAGAGAGTCTGAGATGACGAGGTGTAGAGCTGGATGAACACAGCAGGCCAAGCAGCATCAGAGGAGCAGGACCAAGGACCATGATGACATCACTTGACCAGCAGCCATGAGGACTTCAAGCAGCAGCAAAGTAGACTGAAGGTACATACACAAGTTGCAAAGTATGTCTGGCAGGTAAATCTCTTACATTTTCAAGTAAAGCGAACCTATGCTACTTAACAATCCAGCATAAGAATGGCAATTCTGTGTTAAGGAAGATAAACAAAAATGTGACAATGTACCATGCAGCTACTGATATTAACTTGGAATAAAACAGAGCTTCATCTCCTTGCAGCAAATAGGATGTATTCCAATAGTTCACCATTGATATCTTTAAGGTCAAAGAAAACAAATGCATTTTATCCGGAGTTGTCACAAAAATTTGGGCATAATGTTATTTTTAACATCCATTTCTTTAAACATAAATAATGTGCCCACTGTAAATCACCTCTCAAAATTTAAAGAAAATGAGAAATAATACGGCTCACTGCCTCTGCAATATATCAACTCACCCCAGCTCAGGTCTTTCTCACTAAACTTCTCAGCTTTTTTTTAACCTTGCTAATCTGCTGTTGCAAAGAAAATTATATAAGCCTAATCAAAGGTAAAACTGCACAGTTGAATTTTTAGTCACTTTGCATCATTGGACATTATACATTCTTCAAGTAGACATGATTAAAAACATTGTCTTGTAGTTACACAATGAGACAGGAGTAAAGAGTGTAAAAATTCATTGACACAAATTGATCATATTCAATGAAGCCAATATCGTAAGACAGATTTTTTCATTCACTTTTAAATGGTGAGCTCTGAATTCAAGATTCTCCCACCTGAAAGAATGGTTTCTCTATCAAAACTATTGTTTAAGTATTCCAATTAGATCATGCCTCTATCATCTAAACTCCAAGGAACAGAGGCCAAGGTAACACAATCTGTTCTCATTATATACATCTCTTTTAGCCCTACTTCACAACATCACAATATTTATGAAGAGGATTTTCTTGTATCGAAAGTTTGGATCTTGAATCTGAGCTATTAATAAAATGGATGGTGTTTTTGGCACTGGTTTTTGGTATATGACATCTGTCATGTCCCAGCTCTTTAATCTTTTATGCTTTGTAAATGATGAATACTATCCTCACATCTCATTATCCTTCCAAGATTTGTGTCATTTACAAATATTGAAATTAGGCCTGTGTATCCAAGTCATAGTTAATCAGATATATTGATAAAGCAATGGTTCAGGTAATGAACAGGTTATTTTGGGGTTGGTCAACTAAAATGAGTGCTTCATCACTTGGGCCTCAACTATTTTTGCTGTTTATCCAT